>NC_090726.1:197249180-197264180 GCF_036898095.1 Palaemon carinicauda
AGGTCATTAAGTGCCCATGTGTATCTTGGGGTTAAACCATAAGGTTACATTATGAGGTAAAAGTTAGTAGAGGTTGGATACCAACATTAAAGAAAGGAATCAAGAACAGAGGTAAATTAGAAGGACATGAAGCAATACAAGTACAGCTAGGGTCCAGTGGAATGCTGTAAAGAACTTTGAGTAACGCCTATAGCGTATTACATGATGTCTGCTGATGGCACTATCTCAACCTAATGGTATATATATTATATATACTGGTGATAGTGAAGAAAAACATAATTGTTCATATGAGCAGAAGTAAGTTTGAAAGAGTGAAAATAATGGGAAATAATTGTAAGTAATTTGGAAGTGATATAAAAGGTGATGGTGAAAAAAAATGGAAGTAAAAGCCAATATGAGTGAAGCTAGGAAGGCTACAGGGTGTATGGAGAAGATTAGTTAGAGAGCTGCATGTTTACAGTATAAAGGGAACATTGAGCCACCTCTCCTTTATGGAAACAAAGTGTGGAAGCTAAACATAAGTGAAAGAAATTAATATGAAGCATGTGAGATGCAAAAATTTAATTGGTAAGAGATGCACAGGAGGTGCGAAAAATGCCGAACGGCAAAGCAAGATTAGTTAAGAGACCTGCGTGTTTACAGTATAAAGGGATTATTGAACCACTTCTCCCTTATGGAAAAGGTGTGGGAGCTAAACATAAATGAAAGAAATTAATTTGAAGCATATAGGTGTAAAAATTGAATTAGTAAGAAATGCACAGGAGGTGCAAAAAATGCAAAAGGGCAAAAGCAACTAGAGAAGGTAATGCATCTACCAAAATCATAAGGCATAGAACAAAAGAAACTAATAAATGTAATCAATAACAAATAATGATATAAAAAACAGATACAGAAATTAACACATAAGCTGAGAAAAGTGTGCTAGAAGTAAGTGAATTTAACCATAAGACTGTGTAAGGACATACAAGGGGGCATTACTTTTTCGTAGATCCATTGATATTGATTGGATTGTCTTTTATATTTTGATAGAAGTGAATAAACATTATAAACCTTAGTAATAATAATAATAACAATGCAATAATCTTATAAATCAGTCAAATATATGTAAGACAAATTAATTATACCTTTAACCGGAGTTTGTAATAAATAATTAAAAACGAAAACCCATTATAATAGAAGAAAAATGTCTTTAAATCCTTCCCTAACAATGACATTCTTGGAGTTCCAGACGGGCGCTTTTCGGACGACTTGGCTGTTGTGAAAATATTACCAAAGAGTGGAGAAGGATTCCAGATGTCCCGATTCGTCGTCCCAGTCTGCCTTCCATCCGAGTCATTCACCTACACAGATAAGCATACGTGTCGTGTCTCCGGATGGGGTTTTACGGATCGTAAGTCGTGTGCTAGGTTGTTTATGAAATTGTCTGTTTAAAGATTTAAGGGTATAGGGCAGTTGCAATGTCCTAGCAGGACAGTGCCATAGAAGCTGATTATATGTACATATGATTAGTGTCCGAGCCCACTCTCCACCCAAGCTAGGGGCCAGGTGGTGGCTGCTAATGACGCAGCCGGTAGACTTATTTTCTTCTTAACCAGGGGTCAGTTGCCTGGTACAGGCACCACCAACGTCTTCTATCAAAGGCATCGTCTTCCACCAAACTTATTCTCTTCATATAATCCTTCACCTTATATGGCCATCTAATTCTCTGTCTTCCTCTCAATCTTCTCCTACTGAAAGGTTCCCCCCCAAGCCCTCCTCATTCCCTCCCTACCATCCATCATCACCACATGTCCACACCATCTCAGACGTGGAAGAGGATGCCTTTGATAGAAAGCATTGGAGAGGGCGCATCAGGCAACCGAACACCTACTGGAAAACGGTGGAAGGAAGAAAACTACCAAAAGACGAGGAAACCTTGAGTTTGTGAGCTGAATTTTTGTGCAAAGTAGATCCATAATCTTTGGAGTGAAGATGGGACTTCATCTACAACAAAGAGATCATACTAACAGTTAAAATTTACTCTTTACTCAGTTATTGGATGTAATGGGCTTGTTTTATTCTAAAATGCAAATTGACTAGATTTTCTAAAATGTTCACTTATTAATGAAAATACTGTTCATAAATTGTATGGTCAAAAATTTTCCTGAATACCCCTTAGTTTTAGTGACAGACAGCTCAAAATAAAGATATACATCAGGCATAGCAAAATTTTGATTGGGAAGGTACTGAAAATGTTATGAAAAGAAAGTTACTCCTCTATGGAGATAATTCAATGACCATTAAAACATCATAGTAATGACAAAACTTATCATTCGAATAGTATAATCTACTGTTAGGAAACCGAATTAAGTAAATATATTATATCCTATCGATTAAGCTTTTCACACCTCGCATTTTGCTCAACAGCTAGCGACGATAACTCCAAATCTGATCTTCTACTGGATGCAGAGATTCCAATATTGCAAGAACAAAAGTGTAAAGATATTAACAAGAACGATTTCAGCCCTGGAATGATATGCGCTGGTTACCTTGAGGGTCGAATCGATGCTTGCAACGGAGACTCAGGGGGACCTTTGGTCTGCGAAATTGATGGTAAGTATGACTGTATAACAGAGTCGGTCACCTTAAGGATATTTAATCACTTCCTTTCAGCAATGGTGACTTGGTCTACCTTTAACTAAATTATTAAAGATACAGAAATGTGAGGTAACTCTTTATGCACCGCAGTAAGACAAATAAATGTAAGGTAATTCTTTACACACTGCAGTAACACAAATATATATGATGTAACTCTTTACGCACCGCAGTAAGACGAATATATGTGATGTAACTCTTTACGCACTGCAGTAAGACAAATAAATGTGACGTAACTCTTTACGCACTGCAGTAAGACAAATAAATGTGATGTAGCTCTTTACGCACTGCAGTAAGACAAATAAATGTGATGTAACTCTTTACGTACTGCAGTAAGACAAATAAATATGACGTAACTTTATGCACAGCAGTAAGACAAATAAATGTGACGTAACTCTTTATGCACTGCAGTAAGACAAATGAATGTGACGTAACTCTTTACGCACTGCAATAAGACAAATAAATGTGATGTAGCTCTTTATGCACTGCAGTAAGACAAATAAATGTGATGTAACTCTTTATGCACTGCAGTAAGACAAATAAATGTGAGGTAGCTCTTTACGCACTGCAGTAAGACGAATATATATGATGTAACTCTTTACGCACTGCAGTAAGACAAATAAATGTGATGTAGCTCTTTACGCACTGCAGTAAGACAAATAAATGTGATGTAACTCTTTATGCACTGCAGTAAGACAAATAAATGTGACGTAACTCTTTTCGCACTGTAGTAAGACAAATAAATGTGACATAACTCTTTACGCACTGCAGTAAGACAAAAGTATGTGATGTAACTCTTTACACACTGCAGTAAGACAAATAAATGTGATGTAGCTCTTTACCCACTGCAGTAAGACAAATAAATGTGATGTAGCTCTTTACACACTGCAGTAAGACAAATGAATGTGATGTAGCTCTTTACACACTGCAGTAAGACAAATAAATATGACGTAACTCTTTACGCACTGCAGTAAGACAAATAAATGTGATGTAGCTCTTTACGCACTGCAGTAAGACAAATAAATGTGATGTAACTCTTTACGTACTGCAGTAAGACAAATAAATATGACGTAACTTTATGCACAGCAGTAAGACAAATAAATGTGACGTAACTCTTTACGCACTGCAGTAAGACAAATAAATGTGATGTAACTCTTTATGCACTGCAGTAAGACAAATAAATGTGATGTAGCTCTTTACCCACTGCAGTAAGACAAATAAATGTGATGTAGCTCTTTATGCACTGCAGTAAGACAAATAAATGTGACGTAACACGGTTCGCACTGCAGTAAGACAAATAAATGTGACGTAACTTTATGCACAGCAGTAAGACAAATAAATGTGACGTAACTCTTTATGCACTGCAGTAAGACAAATAAATGTGATGTAACTCTTTATGCACTGCAGTAAGACAAATAAATGTGATGTAGCTCTTTATGCACTGCAGTAAGACAAATAAATGTGATGTAGCTCTTTATGCACTGCAGTAAGACAAATAAATGTGACGTAACACGGTTCGCACTGCAGTAAGACAAATAAATGTGACGTAACTTTATGCACAGCAGTAAGACAAATAAATGTGACGTAACTCTTTATGCACTGCAGTAAGACAAATGAATGTGACGTAACTCTTTACGCACTGCAGTAAGACAAATAAATGTGATGTAACTCTTTACGCACTGCAGTAAGACAAATAAATGTGATGTAGCTCTTTACGCACTGCAGTAAGACAAATAAATGTGATGTAACTCTTTATGCACTGCAGTAAGACAAATGAATGTGACGTAACTCTTTACGCACTGCAGTAAGACAAATAAATGTGATGTAACTCTTTATGCACTGCAGTAAGACAAATAAATGTGATGTAGCTCTTTACCCACTGCAGTAAGACAAATAAATGTGATGTAGCTCTTTATGCACTGCAGTAAGACAAATAAATGTGATGTAGCTCTTTATGCACTGCAGTAAGACAAATAAATGTGATGTAACTCTTTATGCACTGCAGTAAGACAAATAAATGTGATGTAGCTCTTTATGCACTGCAGTAAGACAAATAAATGTGACGTAACTTTATGCACAGCAGTAAGACAAATAAATGTGACGTAACTCTTTATGCACTGCAGTAAGACAAATGAATGTGACGTAACTCTTTACGCACTGCAGTAAGACAAATAAATGTGATGTAACTCTTTACGCACTGCAGTAAGACAAATAAATGTGATGTAGCTCTTTACGCACTGCAGTAAGACAAATAAATGTGATGTAACTCTTTATGCACTGCAGTAAGACAAATGAATGTGACGTAACTCTTTACGCACTGCAGTAAGACAAATAAATGTGATGTAACTCTTTATGCACTGCAGTAAGACAAATAAATGTGATGTAGCTCTTTACCCACTGCAGTAAGACAAATAAATGTGATGTAGCTCTTTATGCACTGCAGTAAGACAAATAAATGTGATGTAACTCTTTATGCACTGCAGTAAGACAAATAAATGTGATGTAGCTCTTTACCCACTGCAGTAAGACAAATAAATGTGATGTAGCTCTTTATGCACTGCAGTAAGACAAATAAATGTGACGTAACTCGTTTCGCACTGCAGTAAGACAAATAAATGTGACGTAACTTTTTTCGCACTGAAGTTATAAGTGAATATGTGTTCAAAATCCACTTTTGATTATTGCATCTTTATATTAGGGGAAGTTGAGATCATACTCGCTTTGTGAATCTTCCAAAAGATTTTGATGTAATCGTATAGTTTAACACCATCCACTAACAACCAATTTTGCATACGACATAAATCGTTTCTTGCAGTACCCCTGTATACTTGTATGATGCTTACATTTGGTATAAGTAGGAATCTAATTCTAAAAAAAACCTAAGTATGCCTGTATATTCTTAATAAATTCTTGTATCAAGCCCCACTATATGGCTGTATTTTCACAAGTCTTGGTATCAGTATTTTTCACTAGTAACTGCATCTTCCACCAACAGGTAAACACACACTGATTGGCATTGTGTCTTGGGGGATAAAGTGTGCCAGGCCAAACTCTCCAGGGATATATACTAGTACCCAATACTACCTAGATTGGATCCTAGCAGTTATTGATCAACTCTAGAAGGCAGTATCAACAAAGGAGCAGAAGCCGATAAACATGCGTGTTTTCGTCATAAAAGCTGGACAAGATGGACATACGTGTTTTCATAATAAAGAAGGGGCATACGCGTTTGCGTCATAAAGAATGGACGTATGCATTTGCGTCATAAAGACTGGACATACCTGATCCCTTTTTATCTATTATATTATATTTCTATTTTGTTATTTCTTCTTGCACGATAGTTTAGTGCAAAAAAAATGTTACACAAATACCAAAAACTTCAAGATGTATATATTTGATATTTCCTAAAATAAAACCTGGATTTATTACAATAGTTTGTACATTCTAAAGCAGCTTCACTAATTTTTAATATTTTATCAATATAACTAGGTAAATTACAACCCTAGTAGGAAGTAAGGATGCTATAAGCCTCCTAGCTCCAACAGGAAAAAAAAAGAGCCCAGTGATGAGAGGATAATCAAAACAGGTAAAATTGTGCTTCTGAGTGTACCCTCAAGCAAGAGAGGTCTACCCCAAGACAGTGGAAGACCATGGTACAGAGGATATGGCATTAATCAAGAGCAATGGTTTGATTTTCGAGTGTCCTTCTAGAAGAGATGTTTCTCATAGCTATGAGTTTCTTCTACCCTTACCAAGTGGAAAGTAGTCACTAAAGAACTACAGTGCAGTATTCAACCCCTTGGGTGAAGAATAATTGTTTGGTAATCTCAGTGTTGTCAGGTGCATGAGAGGAGAATCTGCAAAGAATATGCCAGACTATTCAGTGTATGTGTAGGCAAAGGGAAAGTGAACTGTAACCAGAGAGAAGGATCCAGTGTAGTACTGTCTACCCAGTCAAATGACCCCATAACTCTCACTAGCGGTGGTATCACAACGGGCGGCTTGTGCCCTGGCTAACTTACTACCTATATAGCACTACCCAAGACTAGAAAACAATGGTTTGATTTTGGAGTGTCCTTCTCCTAGAAGAGCTGTTTCCCATAGCTAGGAGTTTCCTCTACCATTAACAAGAGGAAAGTAGCCACTGAACAATTACAGTGCAGAAGTTAATCCCTTGAGTGAAGAATTGTTAAGCTCAATAGCACAAATTTCTAGTTTACCAAACAATCATCTTTTGCAAATACCATCACAAACACAATTTTAATCACTGTTTTTCCCTTACCACACAGAAACAATCTTCCATTTCAGGTGATTCAAATAATCATTCTATGAAAAAGTTACAAAATCTCTGTAGTGATTGATTACAGACATTAATTAATCTCTCAGCACAGTTGATGATGTCACTCAAAATATTGGTTGGAAGTGAATGGTGTATGAAAAATACAAATAAATATCAATAAAATCAGACAAAGTTGTCTCAGAGGGGAACATAAAAGGTTTAAAGGCTGGTCATGAATGGCAGAGGCAAGGGACAGTGACATTGCCCTATCAATGATAGCAGGACAATGCCCCAGAGAAAGACCATATATTGAATATGATCAGCGCCCAAGGCCCCCTCTCCACCCAAGCTGGAACCAGGGATGGCCAGGCAATGGCTGCTGATGACTCAGCAGGTAGAACTGTAAGCTACCCCAAACCCCGCATCCTTAGCTCCCAAGGATAGCGAGGTTGCAGCATCCAAAGGAACTAACGAGTCTGAGCGGGATTCGAACCCAAGTCTGGCAATCACCGGTCAAGGACATTGCCACATCAACCCTTAGTGGGCCCAAGGTGTATCTTTCATATGTCTTCCAATTCCATAGATTATCATCGATTATTATTATTCCTACTGTCTTTATTTTCTGTTTTTCTTTAAAAACATATTCTCATCTAACAATTATCATACTTTATAAAGTGCTTAGATTAAATCGATTTTATAGCCTGTTATACATAGGATTAGTAGGTTTATGTATAGGAAATAATTGTTCAAATATTAAAAACTTTACAATGGATGATAACGTTAACATGAGTTGTTGTTTCACCACTATGTACCCTGTAATGATGTCTGTGAGTCCTTTAAACCCTTTAAAATCTTTAATCGGTCTAGTCACGCTCCAGTCTCGGTTCGATCTCGGTCCGATCAGCGTCTTGGCAAAATTATGAATATAAGGAAGAAAGCATAATTATATAGGGATATTGTTCAGTGATACTAGGAAATGTATTTACGTGGTGGACATTAGCTTTCGTTGTACATATTGATTTTTCTATCAAGACCGGAGCGAGACTGGAGCGAGAGCGGAACGGGACCGGAGCGAGAGCGGACCGGGACCGGAGCGAGAGAGGACCGGGACCGGACCGGGACCGGACCGATAGTGTGACTCAGCCCTAATTCTATTTCTTTGTAAGTGGGAGCTTAAAGAGAACATGGAAGTCAATATCTGTTGCGAGGCTTTAAAGATGCCCTCCGTTCGTATTGTAAGTTCCAGCTAAGTGTTATGACTACTATCATGTGCATACAGATGTTTAAAGGTTTTAAAGGTCGCTCATGAATGGCAGAGGCAAGGGACAGTGACATTGCCCTATCGAGCATGGCAATGCCATAAAGACTAACCATATATACATATGATCAACGCCCAAGCTAGGGCCAAGGAGAGCCAGGCAATGGCTGCTGATCACTAAGCAGACAGACCTATGGGGTTCCCTAAACCGCCCATCCTTAGCTCACAAGGATGATGAGGTTGAAGTGACCACAGAAACTATCAAGTTTGAGCGGGACTAGATCCTGAGTCTGGTGTTCACTAGTCAGGGACGTTATCACATCGGCCACCACAGCCCACAAGCAATATCTCATAGTTAGGATGCTGAGCCTGAAGAGGGGTGGATACACGCTCCAAAAAGACTTCTATTCTCTTTCTTCCTTTCATCTTTCATGGCTCAAACTAATGATAATAACTATTTTTCCTAGCTAAGCTACAACCCTAGTTGGAAAATCAGAATGCTGTAAGCCCAAGAGCTCCAACAGGAAAAATAGCCAAGTGAGGAAAGCCACCCGTTGAGATACTACCGCTAGAGAGTTATGGGGTCCTTTTACTGGTCAAACAGTACTATATTGGATCCTTCTCTCTGGTTACATTTCACTTTCCCTTTACCTACACATATACCGAATAGGCTGGCCTATTCTTTACATATTCTCCTCTGTTCTCATATACCTGACAACACTGGAATTACCAAACAATTCTTCTTCACCCAAGGGGTTAACTACTGCACTGTAATTGTTCAATGGCCACTTTCCTTTTGGTAAGGGTAGAAGGGACTCTTTAGCTATGGTAAGCAGCTATTCTAGAAAGACACTCCAAAATCAAACCATTGTTCTCTAGTCTTGGAAAGTGCCATAGCCTCTGTACCATGGTCTTCCGCTATCTTGGGGTAGATTTCTCTTGCCTGAACGTACACTCGGGCACACTATTCTATCTAATTTCTCTTCCTCTTATTTTTTAAAAGTTTTATAGTTTATAGAGAAAATATTTATCTTAATGTCGTTACTGTTCTTAAAATATTCTATTTTTCCTTGTTTCCTTTCCTAACTGGGCTATTTTCCCTTTTGGGGGCCCTGGACTTATAGCATCCTGCTTTTCCAACTAGGGCTGTAGCTTAGCAAGTAATAATGATAATAATTATGGCTCACCAACTGTCTGAGGGCTGTAAGATATACATAACTTAAGAATCTATGCAAGATCCTCATCTCTATAAAGTTTGCTTTCAAAATCCCAGGGTTTAGATTTGACTCCTTGCAAGTACACTGAAAAAAAACTGACATGTGTCTCTGGAAAAAAAAACTGTCGTGTTTCACTGGAAAAAACTGACATGTTTTTCACCCCCTTCCTCGTCATTCAAAAGTGTTTTAGATGCTCAAATAAGATGCCATGACCTCTGCCAATATGATTTACTAGTACAATCTTTACTCTACGTGTTTACTGTGCAATTATCCAGGGCACCCTGCCTCAATACCATGGTATTCCACTGTCTTGGGTTATAGTCCTCTTGCTAGAGGGTACACTCAGGCATACTATTCCATCTGTTTCCTTATTTCCTTTCCCCACTGAGAAATACCTCAATACCATGGTATTCCACTGTCTTGGGTTAGAGTCCTCTTGCTAGAGGGTACACTCAGGCATACTATTCCATCTGTTTCCTTATTTCCTTTCCCCACTGAGAAATACCTCAATATTATGGTATTTCACTGTCTTGGGTTAGAGTCCTCTTGCTAGAGGGTACAATCAGGCATACTATTCCATCTGTTTCCTTATTTCCTTTCCCCACTGAGAAATACCTCAATATTATGGTATTCCACTGTCTTGGGTTAAAGTTCTCTTGCTAGAGGGTACAATCAGGCATACTATTCCATCTGTTTCCTTATTTCCTTTCCCCACTGAGAAATACCTCAATATTATGGTATTCCACTGTCTTAGGTTAGAGTTCTCTTGCTAGAGGGTACAATCAGGCATACTATTCCATCTGTTTCCTTATTTCCTTTCCCCACTGAGAAATACCTCAATATTATGGTATTCCACTGTCTTGGGTTAAAGTTCTCTTGCTAGAAGGTACACTCAGGCATATCATTCCATCTGTTTCCTTATTACCTTTCCCCAATGAGAAATGCCTCATTACCATATTATTCCACTATCTTGGGTTAGAGTTCTCTTGCTAGAGAGTACACCCAGGCACAATATTCCACCTGCAACCTTATTTCCTTACCCCACTGACCTTATTTTCCCTGTTGGAGCCGTTCAGCTTTTAGCATCCTGCTTTTCCATGACCTCTCCAAACATAGACCACTTGTACAATCTTTACTCCTCGTGTTTACTGTGCAATTATCCAGGGCACCCTGCCTCAATACCATGGTATTCCACTGTCTTGGGTTAGACTCCTCTTGCTAGAGGTTACACTCAGGCATGCTATTTCATCTGTTTCCTTATTTCCTTACCCCACTGGGCTTAGTTTGCCTTGTATTTACAGTGCAGGATGCCTTATTAGAAGAGTTGAACCTCTTACAATCGGTTCTTAGATGTTCATCAATTAATTTTCATGACCTCTCTGATTATGGTTCATTTCTATGATCTTAGTTATGCCTATATCTTCTCGTAGCCACTTTTCTTCAACTGGCGGGGAATAACAACTTCTTCTTAAGAAGTTATAGGATTTCTTCAGACTTCAAACATCTGTTGTATAACTACCATGACTTTGAATTATATTCGCAACTTTCTGAAGAATTTGTAGAATTTATTCAGCCTTCCAACATCTGTTGTATAACTCCTAGTAATATGAATTATATTCACAACCTTTTCTTAAGAGGTTATATGATTTCTTCAGCTTTCCAACATCTTTCATATAACCCCCATAAATAGGAATTATATTTACAACCTTTTCTTAAGAATTTATAGGATTTCTTCAGTCTTCTAACATCTGTCGTTTAACTCCTACTAATAAGAATTATATTTAAAACCTTTTCTGAAGAATTTATAGGATTTCTTTAGCCTTCCAGCATGTGTCATATAACCCCTATAAATACTAATCATATTTGCACTTTTTCTAAAGAATATATATGATTTCTTCAGCCTTCTAGAATCTGCCATATAACTCCCACAACTTTGAAATATACCTACTCCAAATACCCTTTAAGTGGAGCACTGCCCGAGCTTCTATATTCGCTATATTTGATCCAGTCGAAAGGAATGAAGTCAGTCTACTTTCTAGCTAAGTTAGGGACATTTTAGATCCAGTTTTAACCGGTGCATTTGTCACCCAGTGACCCTCACCTTCACTGGAGCACAACAAACTATGTGAAAGTCTACTCTGGATAGTCAATGAATTGCTAGGACTCCATGCCAACACTATGAAGATATATTATTATTATTATTAATATTATTATTATTATTATTATTATTATTATTATTATTATTATTACTTGTTAAGCTACAACCCTAGTTGGAAAAGCCGGATGCTATAAGGCCAGGGGCCCCAATAGGGAAATAACTCAGTGACGAATGGAAACAAGGAAAAAGGAAATATTTTATGAACAGCAACATCTTAATAAATATTTCAATATAAACCATAAAAACTTTAAAACAAAACAAGAGAAAGAGAAATTAGATAGAATAGTGTGCCGAAGAGTACCCTAAAGCAAGGGAACTCAAATCCAAGACAGTGGGAGACCATGGTACATAACTAAAAAACAATGGTTTAATTTTGGAGTATCCTTCTCCTAAAAGAGCGGCTTACCATAGCTAAAGAGTCTCTTCTATGTAGTAATAGTAGCTAAGCTACAACCCTAGTTGGAAAAGCAGGATGCTATACACAAGGGCTCCATCATAGAAAATAGTTCAGTGAGGAAATTAAATAAGTAAACAGACAAAGTAGTGTTTCCTGGGTATACCCTCAAGCAAGAGGACTCTAACCTAAGACAGTGGAAGACTATAGTACAGAGGTTATGGCACTACCCAAGACTGGAGAACAATAGTTTGATTTTTGGAGTTTCTTAATCGTAAAAGAGCTGCTTACTATCATTTTCATTATTAATATTAGTAAAGCTACAACCCTAGTAGGAAAATCAGGATGCTATAAGCCAAAGAGCTCCCAGGGAAAATAGCCCAGTAAGGAGAGGAAACCAGGAAACAGATAGAATAAAATGCCTGAGTGTAGCCTACCTTCAAGCAAAATACTCTAACCCAAGACAGTGGAAGACCATGGTACAAATGCTATGTATAGCACTGCCCAAAACTAAAAAATACAATGGTTTGATTTAGGAGAGTCAATCTTCTAGAAAGTGTTCTCTTCTACCATTACCTTACTAGGCTACTTTCCCTGTTGGAGCCCTTGGGCTTATAGCATCCTGCTTTACCAACTAGGGTTGTAGCTTAGATGCTGATAATAATAATAATAATAAATAATAACAACAACAACAACAACAACAACAATAATAATAATAATAACAACAGCAACAACAACAATAATAATAATAATAACAACAACAACAACAACAACAACAACAACAACAATAATAATAATAATAATAAAAATAACAATAATAATAATAATAATAATAATATGTTCATGGGGACCAATTTACACCATGATATAATGTTTTATCTGCCTTACACCAGAAGGTTAATTGAATTACTAATTATTCACATAACAGATGAAACAAGAAAGAAACGAGTAAGTGGAAATACGAGAAAGAAAAATAGATACAGTTGATAAAAGAATCATTCTTCAATACGGATACGTAGAAGGTCAAAGGTAAGGACACAATGAAGACATGAAAAAGAGATGAAATCATAGTCAGAAGTAAAAGTCATCTCTCAAATGGACTGCCAAACACCAAGTTGGGAATATGGACGTATTCAGAAAGCCACAAGGTAGGGGACACGTGCGTTGGAATTTGGTATTATTATTATTATTATTATTATTATTATTATTATTATTATTATTATTATTATTATTATTATTATTATTATTATTACTTGCTAAGCTATAACCCTGGTTGAAAAAGCAGGATGCTATAAGCCCAGGGGCTCCAACAGAGAAAATAGCCTAGTGAGGAAAGGAAATAAAGGAAAATAGAATATTTGACATTGGAATTTGATATTATTATTATTATTATTATCATTATTACTTGCTAAGCTACAACCCTGGTTGGAAAAGCAGGATGCTATAAGCACAGGGGCTCCAACAGGGAAAATAGCCTAGTGAAGAAAGGAAACAAGGAAAAATAAAATATTTTAAGAGGAGTAATAACATTAAAATAAATATTTCATATATAAATTATAAAAACTTAAAAAAAACCAGAGGAAGAGAAATAAGATAGAATTGTGTGCCCTAGTGTACCCTCAAGCAAGAGAACTCTGATCCAAGGCAGTGGAAGACCATGGTACAGAGGCTATGGTACTACCCAAGACTAGAGAACAATGGTTTGATTTTGGAGTGCTTACCATAGCTAAAGGGTCTCTTCTCCCCTTACTAAGAGGAAAGTGGCCACTGAATTATTACAGTGCAGTAGTTAACCCCTTGAGAGAAGAAGAATTGTCCGGTAATCTGTGTTGTCAGATGTATGAGGACAGAGGAGAATCAGTAAAGAATAGGCCATACTATTCGGTGTATGTGTAGGCAAAGGGAAAATGAACCGTAACCAGAGAGAGGGATCTAATGTAGTACTGTCTGGCCAGTCAAAAGACCCAATAACTCTCTAGTGGTAGTATCTCAACGGGTGGTTGGTGCCCTGGCCAACTTACTACCTCAAGAAGGTCAAAAGTAAGGAAACAATGAAGGAATAAAAAAAGACGAAATCACAGTCAGACGTAAAAGTCAGCTGTCAAAATTGGACTGTCAAACACCAATTGGGAATATGGACCGATTCAGAAAACCAGAAGGTATAAGACACGTGCGTTGCAATTTGATATTTTTAGATGTGGTACCAAAAATGGTTATATTCTATTATCTTCGCTAATGATGTGTTCGTCCCCAATATAATTACCTCCGCCAACGAAGTTGGAAGGAGGTTATGTTTTGGCCCCCTGTTTGTGTGTTTTGTGTGTTTATTTGTGAACATCTTCCTACCCACAATTTTAATCGTAGAGCAATGAAACTTTCAGGGATTAACTGTTATGTAAAATGCTGGTAATGATTAAATTTTGGAAGGTCAAGGTTAAAGGTCAAGGTCAAAGTCAAGCAAAATGTCCAATTCACGTATTCAGCCATAAGTTTAGACATCGTTGTCAGAGAGACTTCAAACTTGGCTCATATTTGAGTGTATGAAAATCCACGCCAATTAATATATGTTAAGGTCAAAGGTCAAGGTCAAAGTCAAGCAAAATGTCCAATTCACGTTATCAGCCATAAGTTTGGACTTCGTTGTCACAGAGACTTCAAACTTGGTTCATATTTGAGTGTATGAAAATCCACGCCAATTAATACATGTTAAGGTCAAAGGTCAAGGTTAAGGTCGTGCAAATGCTCGAGAAATAAGCTGCCGCGGCGGAGGTCTGCACTTTACTGAGTGCACCACTAGTTATTATTATTATTATTATTATTATTCAGTGGGAACTAGAGGGGCACTCAGTAGAGCGCAGACCTCCGCCGCGGCAGCTTATTTCTCGACCTTTTGTTTAACTGTGACCTTGACCTTTGACCTTGCCCTTTCAAAATATAATAATTTCCAGCTTTTTACATAACAGTTAATCCCTGCAAGATTCATTACTCTACGATTAAAATTGTGGTCAGGAAGCTTTTCCCAAAAAAAAAAACACCCACAAACTAACAAACACGCAAACA
>NC_090726.1:197269180-197278279 GCF_036898095.1 Palaemon carinicauda
AATGTGTTTTGTGATTTGAACAAAATGTATTATGGGATTTGAACAAAATGTGTTATAGGATTTGAACGAAGTGTGTTATGAGATTTGAACAAAATTTATTACGGGATTTGAACAAAATGTGTTATGGGATTTGAACAATATGTGTTATGTGATTTGAACAAAATGTGTTATGGGATTTGAAGAAAATGTGTTATGTGATTTAAACAAAATGTATTATATGATTTGAAAAATATCTATTATGAAGTTTGACGAAAATGTGTTTTGTGATTTGAACAAAATGTGTTATGGGATTTGAAGAAAATGTGTTATGGGATTTGAACAAAATGTATTATGTGATTTGAACAAAATGTGTTATGTGATTTGAAGAAAATGCATTATAAAGAAAATATACCATGACATTTAAACAAAATGTCTTAAAATGTATTAAGTGATTTAAACAAAATGCATTGAAATACCTTAAGTGATTTGAGCAAACTGTATTAGAATGCCTTATGTGATTTGAACATAGTGCATTATGAACAATATATATGGTGTGATTTGAACAACATGGGTTAAGTGACGTGAAGAAAAATTGTATGAGATTTGAAGGAAAATTTTTTTATGTAACTTGAACTAATGTGTTATGAAGAAAATACGTTGTGATTTGAACAAAGTGTGGTATGTGATTTGAACTAAATGTATTATGAAGAAAATGTATTATGTGATGTATTATGTGATTTGAACAAAATGTATAACGTGATTCGAAGAAAATTCATTATTTAATTTAAACAAAACGTATTATGAGATTTGTACAAAACGTATTATCAGTTATGAACAAAATATATGATTTGAACAAAATGTGTTATGTGATTTGAATAAAATGTATAATGTGATTTGAACAAATTGTGTTTTAATTTGAATAAACTGTATAATGTGATGTGAACAAAATGTATTATGATTTCAATACACTGTATGGTAATTTGAACAAAATGTATTATGATTTGAAAAAAAAAATGTATTATGATTTGAACAAAATGTATTTCAATGCTTTCAACAAAACGTTCGCAGGATAGATACAATTTCTCCTTCTGTTTAATATTAGGTTAAATAATACTTAACGAGTTATCACTTACATAAAAGAAAAAAATAATTAAATAATCAAATAACTAAATAATTAAACAGGTCATAAAAATCAACGTCTAAGGTTCAATTTCAATACGTGTAATAAGATGTACAGTTGGCTTCGCTCATTCCGGTACTGTTCACAGGAAGCTAAGGAGACGACAGTGTACCGGAGTTAATGAAGACAACTGTACCTCGAATATACGGGAATCCAAGGAGAAGCCAGTGTACCCGAATTAATGAAGCCAACTGTACCTTGAATATACGGGAATCCAAGGAGATGCCAGTGTACCCGAATTAATGAAGCCAACTGTACCTCGAATATACGGGAATCCAAGGAGATGCCAGTTGTACCCGAATTAATGAAGCCAACTGTACCTCGAATATACGGGAATCCAAGGAGATGCCAGTGTACCCGAATTAATGAAGCCAGCTGTACCTCAAAAATACATGAACGAGACATTTTCATGCAACCTCATTACCTCTTTTTCAAATGGATGTGTTTTTTTACTCACTCACTCACTCCCTCACTCACAGGGGCTCTCTCTCTCTCTCTCCACCCTTCAACCTCTTCTGATCCATCTCCTTCAATGGTAAAGTCATGCGTGGGTAGACATCCATTGCCTGAAATATATGTTCACATTTCGAGTATTCTAACGATTCTATTCATACAACGAACATTTCGTGTGGGCGCGGTACACTTTATATAAACATGAAAAAAAATGTTTTGTTCGTATTACTGAATCATTCATATACCTAAAATGGAAAAAAATTGTGAATAATTACAGATGCAATATTGAGTGGGTTACTTCGTGTGATCATAATGCCAAATTATTCAATTTTGTCTTGACCCAATGAATGTTTTATTATTATTATTATTATTATTATTATTATTATTATTATTATTATTATTATTATTACTTGCTAAGCTAAAACCCTAGTTGGAAAAGCAGGATGCTAAAAGCTAATGAATATGAGAAAGCTTTTTCATCTAATAATAATAATAATAATAATAATAATAATAATAATAATAATAATAATAATAATCATTCCCTTATTACACTTATCTATAAATATCTCCTCTACCAGCCGTTGTAATAATAATAATTATAATACTACTACTACTACTACTACTACTACTACTAATAATAATAATAATAATAATAATAATAATAATGCTTGAGGTATCTATCATTTATTTTCAACTATAATTTGCGATAAACTACAATATTTAGGATTTTTCACTACTAGGACTACCAGCATTTAATTTTTCTACTTTCCTTCTAACAATCTATACATTGTAACAATTCGATAATAATATCAGGCATACAAACTTATATATATATATATATATATATATATATATATATCTATATATATATATATATATATATATATATATATACATACATATATATACATATATTTATATATATATATATATATATATATATATATATACATATATATATATGTGTATATATATATATGTATATATATATATATATATATATATATATATACACACACACACACATATATATATATATATATATATATATATATATATATACGTATATATATGTATATATACATATATATGTATATATATATATATATATATATATATATTTATATATATTTATATATATATACATACATATATATATATATATATATATATATATATATATATATATATATATATATATATGTTTTTTTCAAAAAGGCCCATAAAAGAAACACAGGAAATATGAATAAATCACACTATATTTCGGTCAATAAACATCGATGTTTATTGACCGAAATATAGTGTGATTTATTCATATTTCCTGTGTTTCTTTTATGGGCCTTTTTGAAAAAACATGTTAAACTGTTCGATTACAGTTATAAATAAGACATATATATATATATATATATATATATACATATACATATACATATAACTATTGTACGTGACCTGTCAAAATTGACGGCTATATATTTAAATATGTGGGGACCGATGTGGTAACGTCCCTGACCGGTGAACGCCAGACTGGAGTTCGAGTCCCACTCAAACTCGTTAGTTTCTTTGGTCGCTACAATCTCACCACCCAAGTGAGCTAAGGATGGGGGTGGGGGTTGGGGGAGCCTATAGCAGAATAATAATGATATAAATATAAACGAGAGAGAGTGAACAACAATACTATTAAAAAGGAATTAGGATAAAACTTCAGGAAGTAAAACAATTGCGAACAGGGGAAGTTAGCCTAGAGAAAAAGGTTACAGAGTAAATGAATAATGATATAAAAATGTAAATGATGACATTTTATCTAGAATGACTAATCTTGTGTAGGTCAATGTTTCTTGAGTGCGCAGGATAGAAGAGGAACCACTAAGGGCCCGGCCAGACCAAGCGCGGCTAGCGGCTAGGTTAGCGGCAAGAAGGCTTAACCTCGTCGCTAGCCGCGCTTGGTCTGTCCGAGCCCTTAGTCTGGCGGTTGAATCTGTGTGAACTTTAGAAGTTCAGATTTGCAGCGAATGTTTTCATGTTGACGTAAGTCTCTCTTCGTCATTTCTATAATGATAGATCTATTTTAATGCTGGTTTTCATTATTAATGGCTAAGCTAAAACCTTAGTTGGAAAAGCAGGATGCTATAAGCCTAAGGGCTCCAACAAGGAAAATAGCCCAGTGAGGAGAGGATTTAACGTTAATAATTATAATCATTACTAGTTAAGCTACAACCCTAGTTGGAAAAGAAGGATGCTATAAGCCCAAGGGCTCCACAGGGATAAACAGCCCAGTGAGGAAAGGATTTAACGTTAATAATTATAATCATTACTAGTTAATCTACAACCCTAGTTGGAAAAGAAGGATGCTATAAGCCCAAGGGCTCCAACAAGGAAAATAGCCCAGTGAGGAGAGGATTTAACGTTAATAATTATAATCATTACTAGTTAAGCTACAACCCTAGTTGGAAAAGAAGGATGCTATAAGCCCAAGGGCTCCACAGGGATAAACAGCCCAGTGAGGAAAGGATTTAACGTTAATAATTATAATTATTACTAGTTAAGCTACAACCCTAGTTGGAAAAGAAGGATGCTATAAGCCTAAGGGCTCGAACAGGAGAAAATAGCCCAGTGAGGAAAGGATTTAACGTTAATAATTTTCATTATTACTAGTTAAGCTACAACCCTAGTTGGAAAAGGATGCTATAAGCCCGATGGCTACAACAGGGAAAATAGCACAGTGAGGAAAGGATTTAACGTTGTTAGATATCATTATTACTTGCTAAACTACAACCCTAGTTAGAAAAGAAGGATGCTTTAAGCCCGAGGGTTCCAATGGGGATAATAGCCCTGTGAGGAAGGGATTTAAAGTTGTTAATTATCATTGTTACTGGCTAAATTACAACCGTAGTTGGATAAGTAGGATGCCACAAGCCGTAGGGCTCCAACAAGGAAAACAGCCCAGTGAGGAAAGGATTTAATGTTGTTAATCATCATTATTACTTGCTAAGCTACAACCCTAGTTAGGAAAGCAGTATGCTATAAGCCTAAGGGCTCCACAGGGAAAATAGCCCAGTGAGGAAGAGATTTAATGTTGTTAGTTATCATTATTACTAGCTAAGCTATAACACTAGTTGGAAAAGAAGGATTCTATAAGCTCAAGGGCTTCAATAAGGAAAATAGCCCAGTGAGGAAAGGAAATAAGTAAAGAAAGCATGGTGTCCCTGTTAGTACTCTCAAGCAAGAGAACTCTAACCCAAGACAGTGGAAGACCATGGTACAGAGGCTATGGCACTACCCAAGACTAGAGAACAAGAGAGCTGCTTATAGTACTCGGGGAAAATGCTCGATATATTTTTTCATATCGAAATTGACAGATGAATAAAATATGAAGTGGAACATGCACAGTAGCTGAATAACAAATAAATATACATAAATAATATGACAATTCGAACACACGCGACTTTGCTATTAACACCTGTGGATTCAACACGAAAATCATGTGAATAAAACACGAACTGGCACCTGCTCGTCCCGGTGCTGAGGCGAGGCTCCAGATAGAGCAAGCCAGGATCCCGCGCTGAGTTGAAGAGCAGCAGTCGCTAAGACAACAGGTCAACTTTTGCAGTAGCATTTTTTAGTGTTTTTAACTTTTAGTTTATACGTCTCGTGGAATATGATTATAATTTAGTGTTATATCGAATGCTAAAGAGTTTTAAGTCTCCAACTGCTGATAAACTAAAAAGGTAAGTGGAGAGTTTTTACTGTGAGGAAATTTTGTCCTTGGTATGTTTTAAAGTTCACTGTTTCCGTATTTATTTATTTCTCACGCAAAGGATTCGATTATGTTAACGGGAAATAAATTTCGCGATATAATATCAACGCTAAAGAGTTTTAATAGTCTCCATCTACCAACGAGGTAAGTGGAGAGTTTTTACTGTGAGGAAATTATGTCCTTGGCTCTAAGTTTAGTGCTTCCGTATATATTTATTTCGGATGTGAAGGACCCGATAGATTATGTTAACGGGAAATAAATTTCGCGATATACTAGCGAGGGGTGTTGAGTATGTCGCCATTTCTATAGTAAAAAAAAAAAGACCGAAAGCTATTAAAGGTGGTATATCATAGCTATTTTAAGACCGAAGAATTAGATCAATGTTATTCACTAGCAAGCAAATATCTTAACTCGACTAGAGTGTTTTTTATTATAAAATGTTTTAATGATATATATAAAAAGTAATATATTTCTCTTATATAAGAGAAAGGATATTCAACTACGTGTCTCGCATTGCGCATGCCCAGATACCCAGAAGGTGACGGCGTGTTGGGGTGGTCAGGAGCCACTCCTACAATAGTTTCATTTGATGACCTGCAATGAATGTAGGATACAATGGGTTATATCCTTTTAAATTGGACTATTTAGGTATAGGATCTCTGTATTATTACGATATGGTAACTCTATGATGCCCCCAATGACTCTAAAAGCCAAAGACTTATAAAGTCTTTGGGGGGCACACACCAGTTGCTTGGCTGGCACATTGTCAAAGCAAGAATGCCAAGTTCTTGAATTAGCAATGAGAGGTAACATATATTAAGAGATATGTTACATTTGTCCATATGTTGTGGCCTCTCTCTCTCTCTCTCTCTCTCTCTCTCTCTCTCTCTCTCTCTCTCTCTCTCCGGCATATTCCTCAGACGATTAATCGAATCATAACTATACACGTATTTTTGCATTTAGATTTTTGTAGCCTCTCTCTCTCTCTCTCTCTCTCTCTCTCTCTCTCTCCGTCTTTTAATCGAATCTTAACTATACACGTTTGTTTGCATTTAAATTTGAGTAGCCCCCCCCCCCCTCTCTCTCTCTCTCTCTCTCTCTCTCTCTCTCTCTCTCTCTCTCTCTCTCTCTCTCTCTCAAAGTCAGGCATATTCCTCAGTAATTTAATCGAATCATATACAGATATATATGTTCGCATTTCGGTGTGTAGTCTCTCTCTCTCTCTCTCTCTCTCTCTCTCTCTCTCTCTCTCTCTCTCTAAGTCAGTCATATTCCTCAGTAATTTAATCGAATCATATTATACGGATATATATATGTTCGCATTTCGGTTTTTAGTCTCTCTCTCTCTCTCTCTCTCTCTCTCTCTCTCTCTCTCTCTCTCTCTCGATCATATCCTAAACAGTAGAACATTACAGAGCCGCTTTCACCATTCCAGGTAAATCGCCAAACAGTTCAGTAGCCCTTGCACAGATAAATCCCCAGGGCATTAGTTAAATCCCCCAACCCCTGAATGAGGGATTTCAGCAGCTCAGGAAGCGAGCAAGAAGGATTGCTCGTAGGATTTGTCCGGTGGGAGTGTTGTTTTGTCACGCTGAACTCTGAACTTCATATCCTTACCGGTGCGACAAAGACATTTTTTTAATAGAATTAACTTTTTTCTTTCTTTCATTTGTGTGATGTTGTTACCCGGAATACTGGCTGCCTAAATCGATATTCAAATAGCAGTTTTTAATAGATCAATTTATTTAGGCCTATCTGCTTGTAGATAAACGATCGAGTGTTTGTGTGAAGTCGTTAACCAGAATACTGTTGATCAAGATTGATATTTCATAGCAGTTTTTAATAGATCATTATATATAGGCCTATCTGCTTTTTTAGTCCTGTATTATGATTACTAGTCTATAGAATTAACCCTTTTTCTTTGATTAAAAAATTGTATATTTGTGTGAAGTCGTTAACAGGATTACTGTTGATCAAGATTGATATTCAATAGCATTTTTCAATAGACCAATATATATATAGGCCTATCAGCTTTTCATACCTGTATTATGATTGTTTTTCTTGGCCCGTATATTCTGAATTAACTTGTGACGATTATTGTTTTTCTATTTTTCTTGTTTTTCGACATTCTTCGACTCTGAAAAGAATTGATTACTAAACATTATTATTATTATTATTATTATTATTTTCTTTTTGAAGATTAGTGATATAGGCCTATCAAGTTGTCAAATCTGTCTTACGATTTTGTTTTTCTTGGCGTGATATTCTGAATGTCTATATTATTACTACTACTACTACTACTTGCTAATCTATAACCCTAGTTTAAAAAGCAGGATATGCTAGAAGCCCAGGGGCCCCAACAGGGAAAATAGCCCAGCGAGGAAAGGAAACAAAGAAAAAATAAAAAATAAAAAATAAAATATTTCAAGAACAGTAACATTAAAATAAATATGATTTTAACCAATTTCTCGACATTCTTTAGTTATTATTATTTTTATATATCTTTATTGAAAAATGTAAATAAAAATTTAATCAGCGAGTGGACAGCATAGTTTCATGCAATACACAATACAGTGAATTCATTAGCATTATCACTGGAAAGTGCCACGCCCTACCTGTACGTTGCATGGGAGGCGTGGCTTTGGGGGAGGGGCTAATGTCTTAGTGGGCGGGGCCTATATTTCTCGCAAGAGTTTGACTTCTTCATTAATTAACCTGTTGTTATTTTTAGGTTTTCAAATTTCGTTCAACGTAAAGAAAAACATTTGATATATTACAGTTTATTCTTCGTTTGAAAAATAGAATGTTTGAAAATAATGAATTATGATAGATAGAATATTTAATTATTTGAAAAAAATAGATTTAAAAAATGTTCAATTAATTAATAGAATATTTGACAATAATGTTTTCTGATAAATGGAATATTTAATTATTTGAAAAAAAATAGTTAATTTAAAAAAATTCAATTAATGAATATATTATTTTTCCAATTGTCATTTTACAAATATAAAATTTTTTATGATGTCATTTTAAAAATAGAATATTTTTCAAAATGTCATTTTAGAAATAGAATATTTTTCTACATGTCATTTTATATTTAAAGGTTATGTTATTTGAAAAATAGAATATTTAAAAATGCCAAATGATAAATAAAATATTTAGAAATGTATTTAAGAAACAGAACATTTAAAAACATCATTTGAAAATAAGAATATTTGAAAAAATAATTTTGAAAAATAGAATATTTAAAAATGTCATTTGAAAAATATATTTGAAAAAGTAATTTAGAAAAATAGAATATTTAATACCAATGTTAGAAATAACAATGAATAAATGAAGGATTATTTAAAGTATTGAAGGTGAATGCATTATCTCTCTCTCTCTCTCTCTCTCTCTCTCTCTCTCTCTCTCTCTCTCTCTCTCTAAGAAATCTTGTGTAAACTGATATTTTGAACGAAAAACAATTATTTCAATTTCTCTCTCTCTCTCTCTCTCTCTCTCTCTCTCTCTCTCTCTCTCTCTCTCTCTCTCTCTCTCTCTCCGAAATCATGTATAAACTGAGATTTTGAATGAAAAAACAATTATTCTCTCTCTCTCTCTCTCTCTCTCTCTCTCTCTCTCTCTCTCTCTGTTGTCATCTTTATTCTCGTTGCTTTTAAATATACATTTCTCTTTGCCAGGCGTTCTTTATATCCTCACTCGGCTATTTTCCCTGCGTGCTCTCTCTCTCTCT
>NC_090726.1:197278779-197281279 GCF_036898095.1 Palaemon carinicauda
GAAAACATTCGCTGCAAATCTGAACTTCTAAAGTTCACACAGATTCAACCGCCAGACTAAGGGCTCGGACAGACCAAGCGCGGCTAGCGGCGAGGTTAGCCTCTTGCCGCTAACCTCGCCGCTAACCTCGCCGCTAGCCGCGCTTGGTCTGGCCGGGCCCTTAGTGGTTCCTCTTCTATCCTGCGCACTCAAGAAACATTGACCTACACAGGATTAGTCATTCTAGATAAAATGTCATCATTTACATTTTTATGTCATTATTCATTTACTCTGTAACCTTTTTCTCTGGGCTAACTTCCCCTGTTCGCAATTGTTTTACTTCCTGAAGTTTTATTCTAATTCCTTTTTAATAGTATTGTCGTTCACTCTCTCTCGTTTATATTTATATCATTATTATTCTGCTATAGGCTCCCCCAACCCCTACCCCCATCCTTAGCTCACTTGGGTGGTGAGATTGTAGCGACCAAAGAAACTAACGAGTTTGCTTGGGACTCGAACTCCAGTCTGGCGTTCATCGGTCAGGGACGTTACCACATCGGTCACCACATATTTAAATATATAGCCGTAATTTTTGACAGGTCACGTACAATAGTTATATGTATATGTATATGTATATATATATATATATATATATATATATATATATATATATGTCTTATTTATAACTGTAATCGAACAGTTTAACATGTTTTTTCAAAAAGGCCCATAAAAGAAACACAGGAAATATGAATAAATCACACTATATTTCGGTCAATAAACATCGATGTTTATTGACCGAAATATAGTGTGATTTATTCATATTTCCTGTGTTTCTTTTATGGGCCTTTTTGAAAAAACATATATATATATATATATATATATATATATATATATATATATATATATATATATATATATATATATATATATATATATATATATATATGTATGTATATATATATAAATATATATATATATATATATATATATATATATATATATATATGTATATATACATATATATACGTATATATATATATATATATATATATATATATATATATATATATATATATATATATATATATATGTATATATAAATAAATATATGTATATATATATGTATGTATATATATATATACATATATTATATATATATATATATATATATATATATATATATATATATATATACGTTTGCATGCCTGATATCATTATCGAATTGTTAAAATGTATAGATTGTCAGAAGGAAAGTAGAAAAATTAAATGCTGGTAGTCCTAGTAGTGCAAAATCCTAAATATTGTAGTTTATCGCAAATTATAGTTGAAAATAAATGATAGATACCTCAAGCATTATTATTATTATTATTATTATTATTATTATTATTATTATTATTATTATAACGGCTGGTAGAGGAGGTATTTATAGATTAGTGTAATAACGGAATGATTATTATTATTATTGTTATTATTAATATGATTATTATTATTATTATTATTATTATTATTATTATTATTATTATTATTATTATTATTATTATTATTATTATTATTATTAGAGGGAAAAGCGTTCTTATACCCATTAGCTTTTAGCATCCTGCTTTTCCAACTAGGGTTTTAGCTTAGCAAGTAATAATAATAATAATAATAATAATAATAATAATAATAATAATAATAATAATAATAATAATAATAATAATAATAATAATAATAATAATAATAAAACATTCATTGGGTCAAGACAAAATTGAATAATTTGGCATTATGATCACACGAAGTAACCCACTCAATATTGCATCTGTAATTATTCACAATTTTTCCCATTTTAGGTATATGAATGATTCAGTAATACGAACAAAACATTTTTTTTCATGTTTATATAAAGTGTACCGCGCCCACACGAATGTTCGTTGTATGAATAGAATCGTTAGAATACTCGAAATGTGAACATATATTTCAGGCAATGGATGTCTACCCACGCATGACTTTACCATTGAAGGAGATGGATCAGAAGAGGTTGAAGGGTGGAGAGAGAGAGAGAGTGAGGGGGTGAGTGAGGGAGTGAGTGAGTGAGTAAAAAAACACATCCATTTGAAAAAGAGGTAATGAGGTTGCATGAAAATGTCTCGTTCATGTATTTTTGAGGTACAGCTGGCTTCATTAATTCGGGTACACTGGCTTCTCCTTGGATTCCCGTATATTCGAGGTACAGTTAGCTTCATTAATTCGGGTACACTGGCATCTCCTTGGATTCCCGTATATTCGAGGTACAGTTAGCTTCATTAATTCGGGTACACTGGCATCTCCTTGGATTCCCGTATATTCGAGGTACAGTTAGCTTCATTAATTCGGGTACACTGGCATCTCCTTGGATTCCCGTATATTCGAGGTACAGTTGGCTTCATTAATTCGGGTACACTGGCTTCTCCTTGGATTCCCGTATATTCGAGGTACAGTTAGCTTCATTAATTCGGGTACACTGGCTTCTCCTTGGATTCCCGTATATTCGAGGTACAGTTAG
>NC_090726.1:197286279-197308779 GCF_036898095.1 Palaemon carinicauda
TTATAGTCTGTGTGACGTTAGAGCCGTTTTCTTTTAAACCTCCTCCTCCTCCTCTCTCTCTCTCTCTCTCTCTCTCTCTCTCTCTCTCTCTCTCTCTCTCTCTCTCTCTCTCTCTCTCTCATAATAGAGTAGGTTATATTATCGCTTAATATGATTATTAGTTTCTATAATTTCAGAGTAAAATGTAACACACACACACACACTCTCTCTCTCTCTCTCTCTCTCTCTCTCTCTCTCTCTCTCTCTCTCTCTCTCTCTCTCTCTCTCTCTCTCCTCTCTCTCTCTCTCTCTCGCGAATAATAGAGTAGGTTATATTATCTCTTAATCTGATTATTAGTTTCTGTAATTTCAGAGAATATATAACTCTCTCTCTCTCTCTCTCTCTCTCTCTCTCTCTCTCTCTCTCTCTCTCTCTCTCTCTCTCTCTCTCTCCAGTTTTAATCCTAATATTATATTCATAGCGTCTTCCAATAATTCCTGATTACTCTCAATTTATTCATCCTATTTTTCATCCCATTTTTACTTACGCCAACGAAATTGGAAGGATGTTAAGTTTTCGCCCCTGTTTGCGTGTTTGTTAGTTTGTGTGTGTGTGTTTTTTTTTGGGGGGGAAAAGCTTCCTGACCACAATTTTAATCGTAGAGTAATGAATCTTGCAGGGATTAACTGTTATGTAAAAAGCTGGAAATTATTATATTTTGAAAGGGCAAGGTCAAAGGTCAAGGTCACAGTTAAACAAAAGGTCGAGAAATAAGCTGCCGCGGCGGAGGTCTGCGCTCTACTGAGTGCCCCTCTAGTTCCCACTGAATAATAATAATAATAATAATAATAACTAGTGGTGCACTCAGTAAAGTGCAGACCTCCGCCGCGGCAGCTTATTTCTCGAGCATTTGCACGACCTTAACCTTGACCTTTGACCTTAACATGTATTAATTGGCGTGGATTTTCATACACTCAAATATGAACCAAGTTTGAAGTCTCTGTGACAACGAAGTCCAAACTTATGGCTGATAACGTGAATTGGACATTTTGCTTGACTTTGACCTTGACCTTTGACCTTAACATATATTAATTGGCGTGGATTTTCATACACTCAAATATGAGCCAAGTTTGAAGTCTCTCTGACAACGATGTCCAAACTTACAGCTGATTAGGTGAATTGAACATTTTGCTTAACCTTGACCTTGACCTTTGACATTGACCTTCCAAAATATAATCATTTCCAGATTTTTACATAACAGTTAATCCCTATAAGTTTCATTATTCTGCGATTAAAATTGTGGGTAGGAAGATGTTCACAAATAAACATACAAAACACACAAACAAACACAAATTACCAACACACAAACAGGGGGCCAAAATATAACCTCCTTCCAACTTCGTTGGCGGAGGTAATTATATTGGGGACGAACACATCATTAGCGAAGATAATAGAATATAACCATTTTTTTGTACCACATCTAAAAATATGCAATTGCAACGCACGTGTCTTATACCTTCTGGTTTTCTGAATCGGTCCCTATTCCCAATTGGTGTTTGACATCTGACTTTTACGTCTGACTATGATTTCGTCTTTTTTTATTCCTTCATTGTTTCCTTACTTTTGACCTTCTTGAGGTAGTAGGTTGGCCAGGGCACCAACCACCCGTTGAGATACTACCACTAGAGAGTTATTGGGTCTTTTGACTGGCCAGACAGTACTACATTAGATACCTCTCTCTCTAGTTACGTTTCATTTTCCCTTTGCCTACACATACACCGAATAGTATGGCCTACTCTTTACTGATTCTCCTCTGCCTCATACATCTGACAACACAGATTACCGAACAATTCTTCTTCATTCAAGGGGTTAACTACTGCACTGTAATAATTCAGTGGCCACTTTCCTCTTAGTAAGGGGAGAAGAGACCCTTTAGCTATGGTAAGCACTCCAAAATCAAACCATTGTTCTCTAGTCTTGGGTAGTACCATAGCCTCTGTACCATGGTCTTCCACTGCCTTGGATCAGAGTTCTCTTGCTTGAGGGTACACTAGGGCACACTATTCTATCTTATTTCTCTTCCTCTTGTTTTTTTAAAGTTTTTATAATTTATATATGAAATATTTATTTTAATGTTATTACTCCTCTTAAAATATTTTATTTTTCCTTGTTTCCTTTCTTCACTAGGCTATTTTCTCTGTTGGAGCCCCTGGGCTTATAGCATCCTGCTTTTTCAACCAGGGTTGTAGCTTAGCAAGTAATAATGATAATAATAATAATAATATCAAATTCCAATGTCAAATATTCTATTTTCCTTTATTTCCTTTCCTCACTAGGCTATTTTCTCTGTTGGAGCCCCTGGGCTTATAGCATCCTGCTTTTTCAACCAGGGTTATAGCTTAGCAAGTAATAATAATAATAATAATAATAATAATAATAATAATAATACCAAATTCCAACGCACGTGTCCCCTACCTTGTGGCTTTCTGAATACGTCCATATTCCCAACTTGGTGTTTGGCAGTCCATTTGAGAGATAACTTTTACTTCTGACTATGATTTCATCTCTTTTTCATATCTTCATTGTGTCCTTACCTTTGACCTTCTACGTATCCGTATTGAAGAATGATTCTTTTATCAACTCTATCTATTTTTCTTTCTCGTATTTCCACTTACTCGTTTCTTTCTTGTTTCCTCTGTTATGTGAATAATTAGTAATTCAATTAACCTTCTGATGTAAGGCAGCTAAAACATTATATCATGGTGTAAATTGGTCCCCATGAACATATTATTATTGTTATTATTATTATTATTATTATTATTGTTGTTGTTATTTTTATTATTATTATTATTGTTGTTGTTGTTGTTGTTGTTGTTGTTGTTGTTGTTATTATTATTATTATTATTGTTGTTGCTATTGTTGTTATTATTATTATTATTATTATTGTTGTTGTTGTTGTTGTTATTATTTATTATTATTATTATTATCAGCATCTAAGCTACAACCCTAGTTGGTAAAGCAGGATGCTATAAGCCCAAGGGCTCCAACAGGGAAAGTAGCCTAGTAAGGTAATGGTAGAAGAGAACACTTTTTAGAAGATTGACTCTCCTAAATCAAACCATTGTATTTTTTAGTTTTGGGCAGTGCTATACATAGGCATTTGTACCATGGTCTTCCACTGTCTTGGGTTAGAGTATTTTGCTTGAAGGTAGGCTACACTCAGGCATTTTATTCTATCTGTTTCCTGGTTTCCTCTCCTTACTGGGCTATTTTCCCTGGGAGCTCTTTGGCTTATAGCATCCTGATTTTCCTACTAGGGTTGTAGCTTTACTAATATTAATAATGAAAATGATAGTAAGCAGCTCTTTTACGATTAAGAAACTCCAAAAATCAAACTATTGTTCTCCAGTCTTGGGTAGTGCCATAACCTCTGTACTATAGTCTTCCACTGTCTTAGGTTAGAGTCCTCTTGCTTGAGGGTATACCCAGGAAACACTACTTTGTCTGTTTACTTATTTCATTTCCTCACTGAACTATTTTCTATGATGGAGCCCTTGTGTATAGCATCCTGCTTTTCCAACTAGTGTTGTAGCTTAGCTACTATTACTACATAGAAGAGACTCTTTAGCTATGGTAAGCCGCTCTTTTAGGAGAAGGATACTCCAAAATTAAACCATTGTTTTTTAGTTATGTACCATGGTCTCCCACTGTCTTGGATTTGAGTTCCCTTGCTTTAGGGTACTCTCCGGCACACTATTCTATCTAATTTCTCTTTCTCTTGTTTTGTTTTAAAGTTTTTATGGTTTATATTGAAATATTTATTAAGATGTTGCTGCTCTTAAAATATTTCCTTTTTCCTTGTTTCCATTCGTCACTGATTTATTTCCCTATTGGGGCCCCTGGCCTTATAGCATCCGGCTTTTCCAACTAGGGTTGTAGCTTAACAAGTAATAATAATAATAATAATAATAATAATAATAATAATAATAATAATATATCTTCATAGTGTTGGCATGGAGTCCTAGCAATTCATTGACTATCCAGAGTACTTTCACATAGTTTGTTGTGCTCCAGTGAAGGTGAGGGTCACTGGGTGACATATGCACCGGTTAAAACTGGATCTAAAATGTCCCTAACTTAGCTAGAAAGTAGACTGACTTCATTCCTTTCGACTGGATCAAATATAGCGACTATAGAAGCTCGGGCAGTGCTCCACTTAAAGGGTATTTGGAGTAGGTATATTGCAAAGTTGTGGGAGTTACATGGCAGATTCTAGAAGGCTGAAGAAATCATATATATTCTTTAGAAAAAGTGCAAATATGATTAGTATTTATAGGGGTTATATGACACATGCTGGAAGGCTAAAGAAATCCTATAAATTCTTCAGAAAAGGTTGTAAATATAATTCTTGTTAATAGGAGTTAAACGACAGATGTTGGAAGACTGAAGAAATCCTATAAATTCTTAAGAAAAGGTTGTAAATATAATTCCTATTTATGGGGGTTATATGAAAGATGTTGGAAAACTGAAGAAATCCTATAAATTCTTAAGAAAAGGTTGTAAATATTATTCAAATTTATGGGGGTTATATGAAAGATGTTGGAAAGCTGAAGAAATCATATAACCTCTTAAGAAAAGGTTGTAAATATAATTCATATTACTAGGAGTTATACAACAGATGTTGGAGGGCTGAAGAAATTGTACAAATTCTTCAGAAAAGTTGCGAATATAATTCAAAGTTATGGTAGTTATACAACAGATGTTTGAAGTCTGAAGAAATCCTATAACCTCTTAAGAAGAAGTTGTTATTCCCCGCCAGTTGAAGAGAAATGGCTACGAAAGGATATAGGCATAACTAAGATCATAGAAGTGAACCATAATCAGAGAGGTCATGAAAAATAATTGATGAACATCTAAGAACCTATTGTAAGAGGTTCAACTCTTCTAATGAGGCATCCTGCACTGTAAATACAAGGCAAACTAAGCCCAGTGGGGTAAGGAAATAGGGAAACAGATGAAATAGCATGCCTGAGTGTACCCTCTAGCAAGAGAACTCTAACCCAAGACAGTGGAAGACTATGGTATTGAGGCAGGGTGGCCTGGATAATTGCACAGTAAACACGAGGAGTAAAGATTGTACAAGTGGTCTATGTTTGGAGAGGTCATGGAAAAGCAGGATACTATAAGCTGAAGGGCTCCAACAGAGAAAATAATCTCAGTGGGGTAAGGAAATAAGGTTGCAGGTGGAATATTGTGCCTGGGCGTACTCTCTAGCAAGAGAACTCTAACCCAAGATAGTGGAATAATATGGTAATGAGGCATTTCTCAGTGGGGAAAGGTAATAAGGAAACAGATGGAATAATATGCCTGAGTGTACCTTCTAGCAAGAGAACTTTAACCCAAGGCAGTGGAATACCATAGTATTGAGGCATTTCTCAGTATGGTAAGAAATAAGGAAACAGATGGAATAGTATGCCTGATTGTACCCTCTAGCAAGAGAACTCTAACCCAAGACAGTGGAATACCATAGTATTGAGGCATTTCTCAGTATGGTAAGAAATAAGGAAACAGATGGAATAGTATGCCTGAGTGTACCCTCTAGCAAGAGAACTCTAACCCAAGACAGTGGAATACCATAATATTGAGGTATTTCTCAGTGGAGAAAGGGAATAAGGAAACAGATGGAATAGTATGCCTGAGTGTACCCTCTAGCAAGAGAACTCTAACCCAAAACAGTGGAATACCATAATATTGAGGTATTTCTCAGTGGGGAGAGCAAATAAGGAAACAGATGGAATACTATGCCTGATTGTACCCTCTAGCAAGAGAACTCTAACCCAAGACAGTGGAATACCATAATATTGAGGTATTTCTCAGTGGAGAAAGGGAATAAGGAAACAGATGGAATAGTATGCCTGATTGTACTCTCTAGCAAGAGAACTCTAACCCAAGACAGTGGAATACCATAATATTGAGGTATTTCTCAGTGGAGAAAGGGAATAAGGAAACAGATGGAATAGTATGCCTGATTGTACCCTCTAGCAAGAGAACTCTAACCCAAGACAGTGGAATACCATAATATTGAGGCATTTCTCAGTGGGGGAAGCAAATAAGGAAACATATGGAATAGTATGCCTGAGTGTACCCTCTAGCAAGAGAACTCTAACCCAAGACAGTGGAATACCAAAATATTGAGGCATTTCTCAGTGGAGAAAAGGAATAAGGAAACAGATGGAATACTATGCCTGATTGTACCCTCTAGCAAGAGAACTCTAACCCAAGACAGTGGAATACCATAATATTGAGGTATTTCTCAGTGGAGAAAGGGAATAAGGAAACAGATGGAATAGTATGCCTGATTGTACCCTCTAGCAAGAGAACTCTAACCCAAGACAGTGGAATACCATAATATTGAGGCATTTCTCAGTGGGGAAAGCAAATAAGGAAACATATGGAATACTATGCCTGAGTGTACCCTCTAGCAAGAGAACTCTAACCCAAGACAGTGGAATACCATAATATTGAGGCATTTCTCAGTGGAGAAAGGGAATAAGGAAACAGATGGAATAGTATGCCTGAGTGTACCCTCTAGCAAGAGAACTCTAACCCAAGACAGTGGAATACCATAATATTGAGGTATTTCTCAGTGGAGAAAGGGAATAAGGAAACAGATGGAATAGTATGCCTGATTGTACCCTCTAGCAAGAGAACTCTAACCCAAGACAGTGGAATACCATAATATTGAGGTATTTCTCAGTGGAGAAAAGGAATAAGGAAACAGATGGAATAGTATGCCTGATTGTACCCTCTAGCAAGAGAACTCTAACCCAAGACAGTGGAATACCATAATATTGAGGTATTTCTCAGTGGAGAAAGGGAATAAGGAAACAGATGGAATAGTATGCCTGAGTGTACCCTCTAGCAAGAGAACTCTAACCCAAGACAGTGGAATACCATAATATTGAGGTATTTCTCAGTGGAGAAAGGGAATAAGGAAACAGATGGAATAGTATGCCTGAGTGTACTCTCTAGCAAGAGAACTCTAACCCAAGACAGTGGAATACCATAATATTGAGGTATTTCTCAGTGGAGAAAAGGAATAAGGAAACAGATGGAATAGTATGCCTGATTGTACCCTCTAGCAAGAGAACTCTAACCCAAGACAGTGGAATACCATAATATTGAGGTATTTCTCAGTGGAGAAAAGGAATAAGGAAACAGATGGAATACTATGCCTGATTGTACCCTCTAGCAAGAGAACTCTAACCCAAGACAGTGGAATACCATAATATTGAGGCATTTCTCAGTGGGGAAAGCAAATAAGGAAACATATGGAATAGTATGCCTGAGTGTACCCTCTAGCAAGAGAACTCTAACCCAAAACAGTGGAATACCATAATATTGAGGTATTTCTCAGTGGAGAAAAGGAATAAGGAAACAGATGGAATAGTATGCCTGATTGTACCCTCTAGCAAGAGAACTCTAACCCAAGACAGTGGAATACCATAATATTGAGGTATTTCTCAGTGGAGAAAAGGAATAAGGAAACAGATGGAATAGTATGCCTGATTGTACCCTCTAGCAAGAGAACTCTAACCCAAGACAGTGGAATACCATAATATTGAGGTATTTCTCAGTGGAGAAAAGGAATAAGGAAACAGATGGAATACTATGCCTGATTGTACCCTCTAGCAAGAGAACTCTAACCCAAGACAGTGGAATACCATAATATTGAGGCATTTCTCAGTGGGGAAAGCAAATAAGGAAACATATGGAATAGTATGCCTGAGTGTACCCTCTAGCAAGAGAGCTCTAACCCAAAACAGTGGAATACCATAATATTGAGGTATTTCTCAGTGGAGAAAAGGAATAAGGAAACAGATGGAATAGTATGCCTGATTGTACCCTCTAGCAAGAGAACTCTAACCCAAGACAGTGGAATACCATAATATTGAGGTATTTCTCAGTGGAGAAAAGGAATAAGGAAACAGATGGAATACTATGCCTGATTGTACCCTCTAGCAAGAGAACTCTAACCCAAGACAGTGGAATACCATAATATTGAGGCATTTCTCAGTGGGGAAAGCAAATAAGGAAACATATGGAATAGTATGCCTGAGTGTACCCTCTAGCAAGAGAACTCTAACCCAAAACAGTGGAATACCATAATATTGAGGTATTTCTCAGTGGAGAAAAGGAATAAGGAAACAGATGGAATAGTATGCCTGAGTGTACCCTCTAGCAAGAGAACTCTAACCCAAGACAGTGGAATACCATAATATTGAGGTATTTCTCAGTGGAGAAAGGGAATAAGGAAACAGATGGAATAGTATGCCTGAGTGTACCCTCTAGCAAGAGAACTCTAACCCAAGACAGTGGAATACCATAATATTGAGGCATTTCTCAGTGGGGAAAGCAAATAAGGAAACAGATGGAATAGTATGCCTGATTGTACTCTCTAGCAAGAGAACTCTAACCCAAGACAGTGGAATACCATAATATTGAGGTATTTCTCAGTGGAGAAAGGGAATAAGGAAACAGATGGAATAGTATGCCTGAGTGTACCCTCTAGCAAGAGAACTCTAACCCAAGACAGTGGAATACCATAATATTGAGGCATTTCTCAGTGGGGAAAGCAAATAAGGAAACATATGGAATAGTATGCCTGATTGTACTCTCTAGCAAGAGAACTCTAACCCAAGACAGTGGAATACCATAATATTGAGGTATTTCTCAGTGGAGAAAGGGAATAAGGAAACAGATGGAATAGTATGCCTGAGTGTACCCTCTAGCAAGAGAACTCTAACCCAAGACAGTGGAATACCATAATATTGAGGTATTTCTCAGTGGAGAAAGGGAATAAGGAAACAGATGGAATAGTATGCCTGAGTGTACCCTCTAGCAAGAGAACTCTAACCCAAGACAGTGGAATACCATAATATTGAGGTATTTCTCAGTGGAGAAAGGGAATAAGGAAACAGATGGAATAGTATGCCTGAGTGTACCCTCTAGCAAGAGAACTCTAACCCAAGACAGTGGAATACCATAATATTGAGGTATTTCTCAGTGGAGAAAGGGAATAAGGAAACAGATGGAATAGTATGCCTGAGTGTACCCTCTAGCAAGAGAACTCTAACCCAAGACAGTGGAATACCATAATATTGAGGCATTTCTCAGTGGGGAAAGCAAATAAGGAAACAGATGGAATAGTATGCCTGATTGTACTCTCTAGCAAGAGAACTCTAACCCAAGACAGTGGAATACCATAATATTGAGGTATTTCTCAGTGGAGAAAGGGAATAAGGAAACATATGGAATAGTATGCCTGAGTGTACCCTCTAGCAAGAGAACTCTAACAGAAGACAGTGGAATACCATAATATTGAGGCATTTCTCAGTGGGGAAAGCAAATAAGGAAACATATGGAATAGTATGCCTGATTGTACTCTCTAGCAAGAGAACTCTAACCCAAGACAGTGGAATACCATAATATTGAGGCATTTCTCAGTGGGGAAAGCAAATAAGGAAACAGATGGAATAGTATGCCTGAGTGTATCCTCTAGCAAGAGAACTCTAACCCAAGACAGTGGAATACCATAATATTGAGGTATTTCTCAGTGGAGAAAGGGAATAAGGAAACAGATGGAATAGTATGCCTGAGTGTACCCTCTAGCAAGAGAACTCTAACCCAAGACAGTGGAATACCATAATATTGAGGTATTTCTCAGTGGAGAAAGGGAATAAGGAAACAGATGGAATAGTATGCCTGAGTGTACCCTCTAGCAAGAGAACTCTAACCCAAGACAGTGGAATACCATAATATTGAGGTATTTCTCAGTGGAGAAAGGGAATAAGGAAACAGATGGAATAGTATGCCTGAGTGTACCCTCTAGCAAGAGAACTCTAACCCAAGACAGTGGAATACCATAATATTGAGGTATTTCTCAGTGGAGAAAGGGAATAAGGAAACAGATGGAATAGTATGCCTGAGTGTACCCTCTAGCAAGAGACCTCTAACCCAAGACAGTGGAATACCATAATATTGAGGCATTTCTCAGTGGGGAAAGCAAATAAGGAAACATATGGAATAGTATGCCTGAGTGTACCCTCTAGCAAGAGAACTCTAACCCAAGACAGTGGAATACCATAATATTGAGGTATTTCTCAGTGGAGAAAGGGAATAAGGAAACAGATGGAATAGTATGCCTGAGTGTACCCTCTAGCAAGAGAACTCTAACCCAAGACAGTGGAATACCATAATATTGAGGTATTTCTCAGTGGAGAAAGGGAATAAGGAAACAGATGGAATAGTATGCCTGAGTGTACCCTCTAGCAAGAGAACTCTAACCCAAGACAGTGGAATACCATAATATTGAGGTATTTCTCAGTGGAGAAAAGGAATAAGGAAACAGATGGAATAGTATGCCTGATTGTACCCTCTAGCAAGAGAACTCTAACCCAAGACAGTGGAATACCATAATATTGAGGTATTTCTCAGTGGAGAAAAGGAATAAGGAAACAGATGGAATACTATGCCTGATTGTACCCTCTAGCAAGAGAACTCTAACCCAAGACAGTGGAATACCATAATATTGAGGCATTTCTCAGTGGGGAAAGCAAATAAGGAAACATATGGAATAGTATGCCTGAGTGTACCCTCTAGCAAGAGAACTCTAACCCAAAACAGTGGAATACCATAATATTGAGGTATTTCTCAGTGGAGAAAAGGAATAAGGAAACAGATGGAATAGTATGCCTGAGTGTACCCTCTAGCAAGAGAACTCTAACCCAAGACAGTGGAATACCATAATATTGAGGTATTTCTCAGTGGAGAAAAGGAATAAGGAAACAGATGGAATAGTATGCCTGATTGTACCCTCTAGCAAGAGAACTCTAACCCAAGACAGTGGAATACCATAATATTGAGGCATTTCTCAGTGGAGAAAGGGAATAAGGAAACAGATGGAATAGTATGCCTGAGTGTACCCTCTAGCAAGAGAACTCTAACCCAAAACAGTGGAATACCATAATATTGAGGTATTTCTCAGTGGAGAAAAGGAATAAGGAAACAGATGGAATAGTATGCCTGATTGTACCCTCTAGCAAGAGAACTCTAACCCAAGACAGTGGAATACCATAATATTGAGGTATTTCTCAGTGGAGAAAAGGAATAAGGAAACAGATGGAATAGTATGCCTGATTGTACCCTCTAGCAAGAGAACTCTAACCCAAAACAGTGGAATACCATAATATTGAGGCATTTCTCAGTGGGGAAAGCAAATAAGGAAACATATGGAATAGTATGCCTGATTGTACCCTCTAGCAAGAGAACTCTAACCCAAGACAGTGGAATACCATAATATTGAGGTATTTCTCAGTATGGTAAGAAATAAGGAAACAGATGGAATAGTATGCCTGATTGTACCCTCTAGCAAGAGAACTCTAACCCAAGACAGTGGAATACCATAGTATTGAGGCATTTCTCAGTATGGTAAGAAATAAGGAAACAGATGGAATAGTATGCCTGATTGTACCCTCTAGCAAGAGAACTCTAACCCAAGACAGTGGAATACCATAGTATTGAGGCATTTCTCAGTATGGTAAGAAATAAGGAAACAGATGGAATAGTATGCCTGATTGTACCCTCTAGCAAGAGAACTCTAACCCAAGACAGTGGAATACCATAATATTGAGGTATTTCTCAGTGGAGAAAAGGAATAAGGAAACAGATGGAATAGTATGCCTGATTGTACCCTCTAGCAAGAGAACTCTAACCCAAAACAGTGGAATACCATAATATTGAGGCATTTCTCAGTGGGGAAAGGGAATAAGGAAACAGATGGAATACTATGCCTGATTGTACCCTCTAGCAAGAGAACTCTAACCCAAGACAGTGGAATACCATAATATTGAGGCATTTCTCAGTGGGGAAAGCAAATAAGGAAACATATGGAATAGTATGCCTGAGTGTACCCTCTAGCAAGAGGACTATAACCCAAGACAGTGGAATACCATGGTATTGAGGCAGGGTGCCCTGGATAATTGCACAGTAAACACGTAGAGTAAAGATTGTACTAGTAAATCATATTGGCAGAGGTCATGGCATCTTATTTGAGCATCTAAAACACTTTTGAATGACGAGGAAGGGAGTGAAAAACATGTCAGTTTTTTCCAGTGAAACACGACAGTTTTTTTTTCCAGAGACACATGTCAGTTTTTTTCCAGTGTACTTGCAAGGAGTCAAATTTAAACCCTGGGATTTTGAAAGCAAACTTTATAGAGATGAGGATCTTGCATAGATTCTTAAGTTATGTATATCTTACAGCCCTCAGACAGTTGGTGAGCCATAATTATTATTATCATTACTTGCTAAGCTACAGCCCTAGTTGGAAAAGTAGGATGCTATAAGTCCAGGGCCCCCAAAAGGGAAAATAGCCCAGTTAGGAAAGGAAACAAGGAAAAATAGAATATTTTAAGAACAGTAACGACATTAAGATAAATATTTTCTCTATAAACTATAAAACTTTTAAAAAATAAGAGGAAGAGAAATTAGATAGAATAGTGTGCCCGAGTGTACGTTCAGGCAAGAGAAATCTACCCCAAGATAGCGGAAGACCATGGTACAGAGGCTATGGCACTTTCCAAGACTAGAGAACAATGGTTTGATTTTGGAGTGTCTTTCTAGAATAGCTGCTTACCATAGCTAAAGAGTCCCTTCTACCCTTACCAAAAGGAAAGTGGCCATTGAACAATTACAGTGCAGTAGTTAACCCCTTGGGTGAAGAAGAATTGTTTGGTAATTCCAGTGTTGTCAGGTATATGAGAACAGAGGAGAATATGTAAAGAATAGGCCAGCCTATTCGGTATACGTGTAGGTAAAGGGAAAGTGAAATGTAACCAGAGAGAAGGATCCAATATAGTACTGTTTGACCAGTAAAAGGACCCCATAACTCTCTAGCGGTAGTATCTCAACGGGTGGCTTTCCTCACTTGGCTATTTTTCCTGTTGGAGCTCTTGGGCTTACAGCATTCTGATTTTCCAACTAGGGTTGTAGCTTAGCTAGGAAAAATAGTTATTATCATTAGTTTGAGCCATGAAAGATGAAAGGAAGAAAGAGAATAGAAGTCTTTTTGGAGCGTGTATCCACCCCTCTTCAGGCTCAGCATCCTAACTATGAGATATTGCTTGTGGGCTGTGGTGGCCGATGTGATAACGTCCCTGACTAGTGAACACCAGACTCAGGATCTAGTCCCGCTCAAACTTGATAGTTTCTGTGGTCACTTCAACCTCATCATCCTTGTGAGCTAAGGATGGGCGGTTTAGGGAACCCCATAGGTCTGTCTGCTTAGTGATCAGCAGCCATTGCCTGGCTCTCCTTGGCCCTAGCTTGGGCGTTGATCATATGTATATATGGTTAATCTTTATGGCATTGCCATGCTCGAAGGGCAATGTCACTGTCCCTTGCCTCTGCCATTCATGAGCGACCTTTAAAACCTTTAAACATCTGTATGCACATGATAGTAGTCATAACACTTAGCTGGAACTTACAATACGAACGGAGGGCATCTTTAAAGCCTCGCAACAGATATTGACTTCCATGTTCTCTTTAAGCTCCCACTTACAAAGAAATAGAATTAGGGCTGAGTCACACTATCGGTCCGGTCCCGGTCCGGTCCCGGTCCTCTCTCGCTCCTGTCCCGGTCCGCTCTCGCTCCGGTCCCGGCCCGCTCTCGCTCCGGTCCCGGTCTGCTCTTGCTCCAGTCTCGCTCCGGTCTTGATAGAAAAATCAATATGTACAACGAAAGCTAATGTCCACCACGTAAATACATTTCCTAGTATCACTGAACAATATTCCTATACAATTATGCTTTCTTCCTTATATTTATAATTTTGCCAAGACACTGATCGGACCGAGATCGAACCGAGACTGGAGCGTGACTAGACCGATTAAAGATTTTAAAGGGTTTAAAGGACTCACAGACATAATTACAGGGTACATAGTGGTGAAACAACAACTCATGTTAACGTTATCATCCATTGTAAAGTTTTTAATATTTGAACAATTATTTCCTATACATAAACCTACTAATCCTATGTATAACAGGCTATAAAATCGATTTAATCTAAGCACTTTATAAAGTATGATAATTGTTAAATGAGGATATGTGTTTAAAGAAAAACAGAAAATAAAGACAGTAGGAATAATAATAATCGATGATAATCTATGGAATTGGAAGACATATGAAAGATACACCTTGGGCCCACTAAGGGTTGATGTGGCAATGTCCCTGACTGGTGATTGCCAGACTGGGGTCCGAATCCCGCTCAGACTCGTTAGTTCCTTTGGATGCTGCAACCTCGCTATCCTTGTGAACTAAGGATGCGGGGTTTGGGGTAGCCTACAGTTCTACCTGCTGAGTCATCAGCAGCCATTGCCTGGCCATCCCTGGTTCCAGCTTGGGTGGAGAGGGGGCCTTGGGCGCTGATCATATTTAATATATGGTCTTTCTCTGGGGCATTGTCCTGCTATCATTGATAGGGCAATGTCACTGTCCCTTGCCTCTGCCATTCATGACCAGCCTTTAAACCTTTTATGTTCCCCTCTGAGACAACTTTGTCTGATTTTATTGATATTTATTTGTATTTTTCATACACCATTCACTTCCAACCAATATTTTGAGTGACATCATCAACTGTGCTGAGAGATTAATTAATGTCTGTAATCAATCACTACAGAGATTTTGTAACTTTTTCATAGAATGATTATTTGAATCACCTGAAATGGAAGATTGTTTCTGTGTGGTAAGGGAAAAACAGTGATTAAAATTGTGTTTGTGATGGTATTTGCAAAAGATGATTGTTTGGTAAACTAGAAATTTGTGCTATTGAGCTTAACAATTCTTCACTCAAGGGATTAACTTCTGCACTGTAATTGTTCAGTGGCTACTTTCCTCTTGTTAATGGTAGAGGAAACTCCTAGCTATGGGAAACAGCTCTTCTAGGAGAAGGACACTCCAAAATCAAACCATTGTTTTCTAGTCTTGGGTAGTGCTATATAGGTAGTAAGTTAGCCAGGGCACAAGCCGCCCGTTGTGATACCACCGCTAGTGAGAGTTATGGGGTCATTTGACTGGGTAGACAGTACTACATTGGATCCTTCTCTCTGGTTACAGTTCACTTTCCCTTTGCCTACACATACACTGAATAGTCTGGCATATTCTTTGCAGATTCTCCTCTCATGCACCTGACAACACTGAGATTACCAAACAATTATTCTTCACCCAAGGGGTTGAATACTGCACTGTAGTTCTTTAGTGACTACTTTCCACTTGGTAAGGGTAGAAGAAACTCATAGCTATGAGAAACATCTCTTCTAGAAGGACACTCGAAAATCAAACCATTGCTCTTGATTAATGCCATATCCTCTGTACCATGGTCTTCCACTGTCTTGGGGTAGACCTCTCTTGCTTGAGGGTACACTCAGAAGCACAATTTTACCTGTTTTGATTATCCTCTCATCACTGGGCTCTTTTTTTTTCCTGTTGGAGCTAGGAGGCTTATAGCATCCTTACTTCCTACTAGGGTTGTAATTTACCTAGTTATATTGATAAAATATTAAAAATTAGTGAAGCTGCTTTAGAATGTACAAACTATTGTAATAAATCCAGGTTTTATTTTAGGAAATATCAAATATATACATCTTGAAGTTTTTGGTATTTTTGTAACATTTTTTTTTGCACTAAACTATCGTGCAAGAAGAAATAATAAAATAGAAATATAATATAATAGATAAAAAGGGATCAGGTATGTCCAGTCTTTATGACGCAAATGCATACGTCCATTCTTTATGACGCAAACGCGTATGCCCCTTCTTTATTATGAAAACACGTATGTCCATCTTGTCCAGCTTTTATGACGAAAACACGCATGTTTATCGGCTTCTGCTCCTTTGTTGATACTGCCTTCTAGAGTTGATCAATAACTGCTAGGATCCAATCTAGGTAGTATTGGGTACTAGTATATATCCCTGGAGAGTTTGGCCTGGCACACTTTATCCCCCAAGACACAATGCCAATCAGTGTGTGTTTACCTGTTGGTGGAAGATGCAGTTACTAGTGAAAAATACTGATACCAAGACTTGTGAAAATACAGCCATATAGTGGGGATTGATACAAGAATTTATTAAGAATATACAGGCATACTTAGGTTTTTTTTAGAATTAGATTCCTACTTATACCAAATGTAAGCATCATACAAGTATACAGGGGTACTGCAAGAAACGATTTATGTCGTATGCAAAATTGGTTGTTAGTGGATGGTGTTAAACTATACGATTACATCAAAATCTTTTGGAAGATTCACAAAGCGAGTATGATCTCAACTTCCCCTAATATAAAGATGCAATAATTAAAAGTGGATTTTGAACACATATTCACTTATAACTTCAGTGCGAAAAAAGTTACGTCACATTTATTTGTCTTACTGCAGTGCGAAACGAGTTACGTCACATTTATTTGTCTTACTGCAGTGCATAAAGAGCTACATCACATTTATTTGTCTTACTGCAGTGGGTAAAGAGCTACATCACATTTATTTGTCTTACTGCAGTGCATAAAGAGCTACATCACATTTATTTGTCTTACTGCAGTGCATAAAGAGCTACATCACATTTATTTGTCTTACTGCAGTGCATAAAGAGCTACATCACATTTATTTGTCTTACTGCAGTGGGTAAAGAGCTACATCACATTTATTTGTCTTACTGCAGTGCATAAAGAGCTACATCACATTTATTTGTCTTACTGCAGTGGGTAAAGAGCTACATCACATTTATTTGTCTTACTGCAGTGGGTAAAGAGCTACATCACATTTATTTGTCTTACTGCAGTGCATAAAGAGCTACATCACATTTATTTGTCTTACTGCAGTGGGTAAAGAGCTACATCACATTTATTTGTCTTACTGCAGTGCATAAATAGTTACATCACATTTATTTGTCTTGCTGCAGTGCGTAAAGAGTTACGTCACATTCATTTGTCTTACTGCAGTGCATAAAGAGTTACGTCACATTTATTTGTCTTACTGCAGTGCGTAAAGAGTTACATCACATTTATTTGTCTTACTGCAGTGCGTAAAGAGTTACGTCACATTCATTTGTCTTACTGCAGTGCATAAAGAGTTACGTCACATTTATTTGTCTTACTGCTGTGCATAAAGTTACGTCACATTTATTTGTCTTACTGCAGTGCGAACCGTGTTACGTCACATTTATTTGTCTTACTGCAGTGCATAAAGAGCTACATCACATTTATTTGTCTTACTGCAGTGGGTAAAGAGCTACATCACATTTATTTGTCTTACTGCAGTGCATAAAGAGTTACATCACATTTATTTGTCTTACTGCAGTGCATAAAGAGTTACGTCACATTTATTTGTCTTACTGCTGTGCATAAAGTTACGTCACATTTATTTGTCTTACTGCAGTGCGAACCGTGTTACGTCACATTTATTTGTCTTACTGCAGTGCATAAAGAGCTACATCACATTTATTTGTCTTACTGCAGTGGGTAAAGAGCTACATCACATCTATTTGTCTTACTGCAGTGCATAAAGAGTTACATCACATTTATTTGTCTTACTGCAGTGCGTAAAGAGTTACGTCACATTCATTTGTCTTACTGCAGTGCATAAAGAGTTACGTCACATTTATTTGTCTTACTACTGTGCATAAAGTTACGTCATATTTATTTGTCTTACTGCAGTACGTAAAGAGTTACATCACATTTATTTGTCTTACTGCAGTGCGTAAAGAGCTACATCACATTTATTTGTCTTACTGCAGTGCGTAAAGAGTTACGTCATATTTATTTGTCTTACTGCAGTGCGTAAAGAGCTACATCACATTCATTTGTCTTACTGCAGTGTGTAAAGAGCTACATCACATTTATTTGTCTTACTGCAGTGGGTAAAGAGCTACATCACATTTATTTGTCTTACTGCAGTGTGTAAAGAGTTACATCACATACTTTTGTCTTACTGCAGTGCGTAAAGAGTTACGTCACATTTATTTGTCTTACTACAGTGCGAAAAGAGTTACGTCACATTTATTTGTCTTACTGCAGTGCATAAAGAGTTACATCACATTTATTTGTCTTACTGCAGTGCGTAAAGAGCTACATCACATTTATTTGTCTTACTGCAGTGCGTAAAGAGTTACATCATATATATTCGTCTTACTGCAGTGCGTAAAGAGCTACCTCACATTTATTTGTCTTACTGCAGTGCATAAAGAGTTACATCACATTTATTTGTCTTACTGCAGTGCATAAAGAGCTACATCACATTTATTTGTCTTACTGCAGTGCGTAAAGAGTTACGTCACATTCATTTGTCTTACTGCAGTGCATAAAGAGTTACGTCACATTTATTTGTCTTACTGCTGTGCATAAAGTTACGTCATATTTATTTGTCTTACTGCAGTACGTAAAGAGTTACATCACATTTATTTGTCTTACTGCAGTGCGTAAAGAGCTACATCACATTTATTTGTCTTACTGCAGTGCGTAAAGAGTTACGTCACATTTATTTGTCTTACTGCAGTGCGTAAAGAGTTACATCACATATATTCGTCTTACTGCGGTGCGTAAAGAGTTACATCATATATATTTGTCTTACTGCAGTGTGTAAAGAATTACCTTACATTTATTTGTCTTACTGCGGTGCATAAAGAGTTACCTCACATTTCTGTATCTTTAATAATTTAGTTAAAGGTAGACCAAGTCACCATTGCTGAAAGGAAGTGATTAAATATCCTTAAGGTGACCAACTCTGTTATACAGTCATACTTACCATCAATTTCGCAGACCAAAGGTCCCCCTGAGTCTCCGTTGCAAGCATCGATTCGACCCTCAAGGTAACCAGCGCATATCATTCCAGGGCTGAAATCGTTCTTGTTAATATCTTTACACTTCTGTTCTTGCAATATTGGAATCTCTGCATCCAGTAGAAGATCAGATTTGGAGTTATCGTCGCTAGCTGTTGAGCAAAATGCGAGGTGTGAAAAGCTTAATCGATAGGATATAATATATTTACTTAATTCGGTTTCCTAACAGTAGATTATACTATTCGAATGATAAGTTTTGTCATTACTATGATGTTTTAATGGTCATTGAATTATCTCCATAGAGGAGTAACTTTCTTTTCATAACATTTTCAGTACCTTCCCAATCAAAATTTTGCTATGCCTGATGTATATCTTTATTTTGAGCTGTCTGTCACTAAAACTAAGGGGTATTCAGGAAAATTTTTGACCATACAATTTATGAACAGTATTTTCATTAATAAGTGAACATTTTAGAAAATCTAGTCAATTTGCATTTTAGAATAAAACAAGCCCATTACATCCAATAACTGAGTAAAGAGTAAATTTTAACTGTTAGTATGATCTCTTTGTTGTAGATGAAGTCCCATCTTCACTCCAAAGATTATGGATCTACTTTGCACAAAAATTCAGCTCATAAACTCAAGGTTTCCTCGTCTTTTGGTAGTTTTCTTCCTTCCACCGTTTTCCAGTAGGTGTTCGGTTGCCTGATGCGCCCTCTCCAATGCTTTCTATCAAAGGCATCCTCTTCCACGTCTGAGATGGTGTGGACATGTGGTGATGATGGATGGTAGGGAGGGAATGAGGAGGGCTTGGGGGGGAACCTTTCAGTAGGAGAAGATTGAGAGGAAGACAGAGAATTAGATGGCCATATAAGGTGAAGGATTATATGAAGAGAATAAGTTTGGTGGAAGACGATGCCTTTGATAGAAGACGTTGGTGGTGCCTGTACCAGGCAACTGACCCCTGGTTAAGAAGAAAATAAGTCTACCGGCTGCGTCATTAGCAGCCACCACCTGGCCCCTAGCTTGGGTGGAGAGTGGGCTCGGACACTAATCATATGTACATATAATCAGCTTCTATGGCACTGTCCTGCTAGGACATTGCAACTGCCCTATACCCTTAAATCTTTAAACAGACAATTTCATAAACAACCTAGGACACGACTTACGATCCGTAAAACCCCATCCGGAGACACGACACGTATGCTTATCTGTGTAGGTGAATGACTCGGATGGAAGGCAGACTGGGACGACGAATCGGGACATCTGGAATCCTTCTCCACTCTTTGGTAATATTTTCACAACAGCCAAGTCGTCCGAAAAGCGCCCGTCTGGAACTCCAAGAATGTCATTGTTAGGGAAGGATTTAAAGACATTTTTCTTCTATTATAATGGGTTTTCGTTTTTAATTATTTATTACAAACTCCGGTTAAAGGTATAATTAATTTGTCTTACATATATTTGACTGATTTATAAGATTATTGCATTGTTATTATTATTATTACTAAGGTTTATAATGTTTATTCACTTCTATCAAAATATAAAAGACAATCCAATCAATATCAATGGATCTACGAAAAAGTAATGCCCCCTTGTATGTCCTTACACAGTCTTATGGTTAAATTCACTTACTTCTAGCACACTTTTCTCAGCTTATGTGTTAATTTCTGTATCTGTTTTTTATATCATTATTTGTTATTGATTACATTTATTAGTTTCTTTTGTTCTATGCCTTATGATTTTGGTAGATGCATTACCTTCTCTGGTTGCTTTTGCCCTTTTGCATTTTTTGCACCTCCTGTGCATTTCTTACTAATTCAATTTTTACACCTATATGCTTCAAATTAATTTCTTTCATTTATGTTTAGCTCCCACACTTTTTCCATAAGGGAGAAGTGGTTCAATAATCCCTTTATACTGTAAACACGCAGGTCTCTTAACTAATCTTGCTTTGCCGTTCGGCATTTTTCGCACCTCCTGTGCATCTCTTACCAATTAAATTTTTGCATCTCACATGCTTCATATTAATTTCTTTCACTTATGTTTAGCTTCCACACTTTGTTTCCATAAAGGAGAGGTGGCTCAATGTTCCCTTTATACTGTAAACATGCAGCTCTCTAACTAATCTTCTCCATACACCCTGTAGCCTTCCTAGCTTCACTCATATTGGCTTTTACTTCCATTTTTTTTCACCATCACCTTTTATATCACTTCCAAATTACTTACAATTATTTCCCATTATTTTCACTCTTTCAAACTTACTTCTACTCATATGAACAATTATGTTTTTCTTCACTATCACCAGTATATATAATATATATACCATTAGGTTGAGATAGTGCCATCAGCAGACATCATGTAATACGCTGTAGGCGTTACTCAAAGTTCTTTACAGCATTCCACTGGACCCTAGCTGTACTTGTATTGCTTCATGTCCTTCTAATTTACCTCTGTTCTTGTTTCCTTTCTTTAATGTTGGTATCCAACCTCTACTAACTTTTACCTCATAATGTAACCTTATGGTTTAACCCCAAGATACACATGGGCACTTAATGACCTAACAGGCCTACTGGGGTTTTACCCCAAAATGCATCAGGGCACTGAATGACCTAACAGTCTGAATGGAGTTTTACCCATAGATGTACTTGGGTGCTGAGTGGCCAAGCAGGCCAACTAGAGTTTTACCCCCAGATGCACTCAGGTGCCGAGTGGCCAAGCAGGCCGACAAGGGTTTTATCCCCAGATGCACTCGGGTGCGGAGTGGCCAAGCAGGCTGACTAGGGTTTTACCCCCAGATGCACTCGGGTGGTGAGTGGCCAAGCAGGCCGGCTAAGGTATTACCCCCAGATGCACTCGGGTGCTGAGTGGCCAAGCAGGCCGACTAAGGTTTTACCCCCAGATGCACTCGGGTGCTGAGTGGCCAAGCAGGCCGACCATGGTTTTACACACAGAAGCTCTCGGTTGCTGAGTGGCCAAGCAGGCCGACCAGGGTTTTACCCACAGAAGCTCTCGGTTGCTGAGTGGCCAAGCAGGCCAACTAGGGTTTTACCCATAGATGCACTTCGGTGCTGAGTGGCCAAGCAAGCCGACTAGGGTTTCACCCCCAGAAGCACTCAGGTGCCGAGTGGCCAAGCAGGACGACTAGGGTTTTACCCACAGATGCACTTGGGTGCTGAGTGGCCAAGCAGGCCGACTAGGGTTTTACCCACAGAAGCTCTCAGGTGCTGAGTGGCCAAGCGGGCCGGCTAAGGTATTACCCCCAGATGCACTCGGGTGCTGAGTGGCCAAGCAGGCCGACTAAGGTTTTACCCCCAAATGCACTCGGTGCTGAGTGGCCAAGCAGGCTGACCATGGTTTTACACACAGAAGCTCTCGGTTGCTGAGTGGCCAAGCAGGCCGACCAGGGTTTTACCCACAGAAGCTCTCGGTTGCTGAGTGGCCAAGCAGGCCAACTAGGGTTTTACCCATAGATGCACTTCGGTGCTGAGTGGCCAAGCAAGCTGACTAGGGTTTCACCCCCAGAAGCACTCAGGTGCCGAGTGGCCAAGCAGGTCGACTAGGGTTTTACCCACAGATGCACTTGGGTGCTGAGTTGCCAAGCAGGCCGACTAGGGTTTTACCCACAGAAGCTCTCGGGTG
>NC_090726.1:197313779-197326279 GCF_036898095.1 Palaemon carinicauda
ATCAGAACTTGACAAAATTTAATCTTAATTTTGAGAGTGTGTTTGAGTAGTTCCTATGTTTTGTGCTGTTCCTATGTTTATAGATCTCGTCAGAACTTGATCAAATTTAATCTTAACATTGAGAGTATGTTTGGAATGTTCCTATGTTTATAAATATCATCAGAACTTGATCAAATTTAATCTTAATTTTGAGAGTATGTTTGGAATGTTCCTATGTTTATAAATATCACCAGAACTTGATCAAATTTAATCTTAACATTGAGAGTATGTTTGGAATGTTCCTATGTTTATAAATATCATCAGAACTTGATCAAATTTAATCTTAATTTTGAGAGTATGTTTGGACTGTTCCTATGTTTATAAATATCACCAGAACTTGATCAAATTTAATCTTAATTTTGAGAGTATGTTTGGACTGTTCCTATGTTTATAAATATCATCAGAACTTGATCAAATTTAATCTTAATTTTGAGAGCATTTTTGGACTGTTCCTATGTTTATAAATATCACCAGAACTTGATCAAATTTAATCTTAATTTTGAGAGTATGTTTGGACTGTTCCTATGATTATAAATATCATCAGAACTTGATCAAATTTAATCTTAATTTTGAGAGTGTGTTTGAGTAGTTCCTATGTTTTGTGCTGTTCCTATGTTTATAGATCTCGTCAGAACTTGATCAAATCTAATCTTAATTTTGAGAGGATGTTTGGGCTGTTCCTAAGTTTATAGATATCGTCAGAACTTGATAAACTTTCATCTTAATTTTGAGAGTATGTTTGGAATGTTCCTATGATTATAAATATCACCAGAACTTGATCAAATTTAATCTTAATTTTAAGAGTATGTTTGGAATGTTCCTATGTTTATAAATATCATCAGAACTTGATCAAATTTAATCTTAATTTTAAGAGTATGTTTGGAATGTTCCTATGTTTATAAATATCACCAAAACTTGATCAAATTTAATCTGTTTGGAATGTTCCTATGTTTATAAATATCATCAGAACTTGATAAACTTTCATTTTAATTTTGAGAGTATGTTTGGAATGTTCCTATGATTATAAATATCATCAGAACTTGATCAAATTTAATCTTAATTTTAAGAGTATGTTTGGAATGTTCCTATGTTTATAAATATCATCAGAACTTGATCAAATTTAATCTTAATTTTGAGAGTATGTTTGGAATGTTCCTATGTTTATAAATATCATCAGAACTTGATCAAATCTAATCTTAATTTTAAGAGTATGTTTGGACTGTACCTATGTTTATAAATATCATCAGAACTTGATCAAATTTAATCTTAATATTGAGAGTGTGTTTGGACTGTTCCTATGTTTATAAATATCATCAGAACTTGATCAAATTTAATCTTAACATTGAGAGTATGTTTGGAATGTTCCTATGTTTATAAATATCACCAGAACTTGATCAAATTTAATCTTAATTTTGAGAGTATGTTTGGAATGTTCCTATGTTTATAAATATCATCAGAACTTGATCAAATTTAATCTTAATTTTAAGAGTATGTTTGGAATGTTCCTATGTTTATAAATATCATCAGAACTTGATCAAATTTAATCTTAACATTGAGAGTATGTTTGGAATGTTCCTATGTTTATAAATATCATCAGAACTTGATCAAATCTAATCTTAATTTTAAGAGTATGTTTGGACTGTACCTATGTTTATAAATATCATCAGAACTTGATCAAATTTAATCTTAATTTTAAGAGTATGTTTGGACTGTACTTATGTTTATAGATCTTGTCAGAACCTGATTAAAGTTTGTAATGATTCCATTCTGTGACGTAGCCACAGCCCTAATCCCGAATGAACTATTACTTGTGAGAGGACATTGAAAAGTTAGTCAATACGAGGAGGTATATAACAGGTGTATGTGTGTCTAATATCATGGGAAATAAAAAGTGGTATACAATCTATGCTCAATGTATTCTCTTGCTTAAAGGCACACTCAGGCAAACTATTCTATATGTTTCATTATTTCCCTACTGAGCTATTTTCCCTGTTGGAGACCTTGGACTGAAAGCATCCTGCTTTTCCAACTAGGGTTGTAGGTTAACTAGTAATAATAAGGTTAATATAACCACAAGGAAAATGAAATACTAAAGAACAAAAGACATTTTATATATATATATATATATATATATATATATATATATATATATATATATACTGTATATATATATATATATATATATATATATATATATATATATATACATATACACACAGTAGTACCTTGGGTCATGAGTTTACATAATTCTTAGAGTGCCCTTGCACCTTATAATGTTCGTATCCAAATAGAATATTTTCCTTATGAAGTAAAGGAAACTCACTCGATATGTTCTAAACATTATCATTATCATTAAGTGTGGATTTTTAGTACCCATTATTAATATTATTATTATTAGTAGTATTATCATTAAAGGGGTGGGAATTTTCCAGCCTAATTAATCACATATCCATAAATACACATATGCACTAATTTCTAATGGTTTTGTAATGGTAATTCTTGTACAAAATATAACCCCTAATATCATAAGTGAATAAATATAAAATTTTGACAAATTAACTTGCGCTTTAACTTTCAGCAGAGTCGTAACAGTAGTGGGTGAGACAGGAGAGGAGGAGGAAGTTACTGCTTGATAAAATATCAGGAGTTTTATCTTTTAAAAAACATTCACCATCACTAATTGAAGCACTTGTTAATCTTTCAGGACACTTTGTCGTCTTTATCTACACTTTTACGCTCACTTTTGACAAGGAACCTATCTACAGACGCTGCTTTTGGCATCTCCTTAAAACTTGTTAGTTCCTTTGGTCGCTGCATCCCCACCATCCTTGTGAGCTAAGGATGGGTGCTTGGGGGAGCCTATAGATCTATCTGCTTAGTCATCAGCAACCATTGCCTGGCCCTCCTTGGTCCTAGCTCGGGTGGAGAGGGCTCTTGGGTGCTGATCATAAGTGTATATGGTCAGTTTCTAGGGCATTATGCTGTTCAATAGGGTAATGTTACTGTCCCTTGCCCCTACCATTCATGAGTGGCCTTTAAAATGAGCCATCGCATTGTTGTAAATCATGTTAATACGACATGAACGCTGCCTGAGTGGCCTATGGGCTGGGCGTGAATGCTTCCCTCCCATCGTTTGATAGTCTTTTCAGTACTTGTCCACGAAAAATGCTCATACGGCATAAAATTTCTGCTTGTAGGTTCATGTAACACACGTAAACCAATACACATTTTATTGAAAATTTATGCTCGTATTCCAATTTGGTCTCAATCAAAGTTACACGTAACCTGGGGTTTTACTGCACATATATATATATATATATATATATATATATATATATATATATATATATATATATATTATATAGTAATATTATTACTATTATTACTACTATATTATTACTAGGTAAGCTACAACCCTAGTTGGAAAAGCAAGATGCTATAAACCCAAGGGCCCCAACAAGGAAAAATAGCCCAGTGAGGAAAGGAAATAAGGAAATAGATAAACGATATAAGAAGTAATGAACAGCTAGAATAAAATATTTTAATATATACAATATATATATATATATATATATATATATATATATATATATATATATATATACTGTATATATATACATACATACATATATATAGTATATATACAGTGTATTATATACACAAAGGATACAAGTTTTCTTTGCACACTCAAATAAAGCAGGAATATAACTGGCAGCTCAGACCAACCACGTTTGCATTTAATAACGCCTTTTATAGTGCAATATATATTAAAACCCATTGCAGCCAGACAATATTAATTAACTTAATTCCTTCTAAATGGAGAATTCCATTTTCCTATTTAGGCAAAAGCGAAAGAGAAATACTCTAGTCATACAAATAAATTTATTATAAATGTTAATGTATTATTAATCTATTACGAGTGAATGTTGAAAGTTGGGAAATTGAATATTCAATCTGAGGATAGAAAATCATATCTGATTTGTGTATCATATATTTTATTCCTATTATTGCTTGCTGAGCTACAACCCTAGTTGGAAAAAGCAGGATGCTGGAAGGCCTAGGGCTCCAACAGGGAAAATAGCCCAGTGAGGAAAGAAAGCAAGGAAAAATAAGATATTTCAAGAACAGTAACAATATTAAAATAAATATATATTATATAAACTATAAAAACTTCAACAAAACAAGAGAAAGAGAAATTAACAATAGTGTGCCCGAGTGTACCCTCAAGCAAGAGAACTCTAACCCAAGACGGTGGAAGACTATGGTACAGAGGCTATGGCACGACCCAAGACTAGAGAACAATGGTTCCTGTTTTTATGAGTTTCATGGACATGTGACTCATCTATCGGTCTAGTAAATATGAAAAAGATAATTTTCATGACTCCTTAGCCAAGTTCTAGTAGTGTCTGTAACCTCACCATCCTTGTGAGTTTAGTGAGTCTATAGTTCTACCTGCTGAGTCATCAGCAGCCATTGTCTGGCCCTCCCTGGTCTTAGCTTGATGAGCGACCTTTAAACCTTACAGCTATAAATGAAAGTGTCTAATCGTATAGGCTATATCGTAGGTTTGGCAGGATATAATTAGCGAGAGATATAACAAGTTTAAGGAAAAATAAGTGATGATGATTCAATGGAAGACAGGCTAGGAAACGTTAGTGGAGAGAGAGAGAGAGAGAGAGAGAGAGAGAGAGAGAGAGAGAGAGAGAGAGAGAGATCGCTCTCAAAATAATATTTCCAATAGTCGAGTTAAAGTTAGCAACGAAAATGGAATTATAATTAAATACTACATATATATAATATAAAATACTTGAGAGGTATATAATATAAAATACTTGAGAGAGAGAGAGAGAGAGAGAGAGAGAGAGAGAGAGAGAGAGAGAGAGAGAGAGAGAGAGAGAGAATCCCAAAATATGTTTCCCTTAGTCCAGTCAAAGTTAGCACACTTGCGAAAATGAGTTATAAATAAATACTTCATAAATATATCATAATATCAAATACTTGAGAGAGAGAGAGAGAGAGAGAGAGAGAGAGAGAGAGAGAGAGAGAGAGAGAGAGAGAATCGGTCTATCTCGCCTCCAAAATAAAGTTAGCACACTTGCGAAAACGAGTTATAAATAAATACCACAAAAATATAATGTCAAATACTTGAGAGAGAGAGAGAGAGAGAGAGAGAGAGAGAGAGAGAGAGAGAGAGAGAGAGAGAGAGAGAGAGAGAACCAGCAGTGAAAGTTAGGGCGCTCCACACTGTACATGAATAAGAGAAAGAGAGAGAAGAAAATTCTGGTTAAAAGGGAAACTGCTTCCTGCTTTAACGGACTGCGCAGTTATGGTACAATTAGATCAAGGTGACGCAATAATTGGTTATTAACGGTTGTAAAATGAATTATAAGGAAGAATTGAAGTTAAGATAGTGACAAATCTACAAAAAAATATACTATTTCAAATATAAATTAACGCCGTAGTGCTTCATAGCCTTTTTCAATAGAATGATAGGCCTATATTATTGTTATTATTATTATTATTATTATTATTATTATTAATAGCTAAGCTACAACCCTAGTTGGAAAAGCAGAATGCTATAAGCCCAAGGGCTCAAACGTGGAAAAATAGCCCAGTGAGGAAAGGAAATAAGGGAAAGTAATGGACAATTAAAATAAAATATTTTAAGAACAGCAACATTAAAACAGACACTTATGTCAACCTGATCACAACCGGGTCAAGTTAGTGAAGGGGATAAAGAGAGAGAGAGAGAGAGAGAGAGAGAGAGAGAGAGAGAGGGGGGGGCGGTAATCGGATCATAAAAAAGTAGACACGCCCTTTCTGTGTTTATTTACAACTCGTGTGTGGTGCCACGTGGACTCTTCGCCATATTTGGAACGGTGGAATATATCCGGACATTCGGACACATTCCTATTCTATAATGTCCACTTGTCCAGTGGTCAACCTTTAAATTCTTGTCCAATCTTGCCTCCTGTATAAATGGTCTCTTAATATTTTCGTTGGTAATTTAACTTCTTAGAGTTGTATTGAAATAGCTTCTCTCTCTCTCTCTCTCTCTCTCTCTCTCTCTCTCTCTCTCTCTCTCTCTCTCTCTCTCTCTCTCTAAAAGTTACTTAACGAGACTACAGGAGTTCTCTCTCTCTCTCTCTCTCTCTCTCTCTCTCTCTCTCTCTCTCTCTCTCTCTCTCTCTCTCTCGAAGTTACTTAACAAGACTACAGTTTTCTCTCTCTCTCTCTAAAAGTTACTAAACGAGACCACAGGAGTTTAACGATAGACCACATACTAAAAGATTCTCTCTCTCTCTCTCTCTCTCTCTCTCTCAGAATACCTTTACGTCATCTATAATGAAACACTTTCTATGTCTGTGTGTGCGTATGTCGGTTTCTCGTGCACTGTACCTTTCCATACACGTGACTCATCCACAAAGAATGCAACATCATTTTGAAATATATTTTTTTTCCTTTTCCACCTGTGCAATTGCAGGATTGGAAAGGAAAGTCTCCGGGCTGTCTGCCAACGGAAGTATTTAGGTTAGTGGGCCAACTGTACTGGGACGTTAGTCTTTTTTTTTTTTCCCCCGCCGAGAGCACTTTCGCTTTCAGCCCGTTAATATAACCGTTATGGAGCGTAAATGACCCTTCAAAACTTCACCCTCTTCTTCTTCTTCTTCTTCTTTTACAGTGGTTTCTGTTACATAAAAAAAAAAAAACTTTCTGTTTCCTTTGTGATGGATTGACACACTGAGAATAGAACTATTCTTCTGTTTCGACGAGTTCAAGTCCAGAAAATCAAACCACTGTTTTCTGGTCTCGGATTAGTGCCATAGTCTGTACCGTGGTCTTTCACTGTCTTGGGGTAGAGTTCTCTTGCTTGAGGGTACACTCGGGCATACTATTCTATCTTATTTCACTTTCTCTTGTTTTTCCAGCTATAAGTCCAAGGACTCCACCAAGGAAAATAGCCCAGTGAGGAAAGGAAATAAGGAAACAGACAGAATAGTGTGCCCTAGTGTACCCTCAAGCAAGAGAACTCCTACCCCAAGACAGTGGAAGACCATGGTACAGAGGCTTGGGGGTTCGCTCAGGCAAACTATTCTACCTTTTTCCTTATTTCCTGACCTCACTGGGCTATTTTCCATGTTGGAGCCCTTGGGCTTATAGTATCAAATCCAAGGACCTAATAACTCTCTTACCTTTTTTTTAGCAAAACTTAAAGATTCATATTACTAATTATATACTCGTATTCATATATGTTTATTTGCTATATAATATAAAAAGTGCATAAACCGCGTATTTTTTTCCATAATTATCGAAATTGAAGTTGGTGTAGACTGCTCTGCTATAGATTACAAATTTGATTTCTTAATTACAACTCAGTTGCGTATTGTCCTACGCATTCCCAGGCGCTCGAGCGCGCGCACGCGCACTTACACACACACACACACACACATATATATATATATATATATATATATGTATATATATATATATATATATATCTTTTCTGAGTGGAGATACCTTGACGTGGTGAAAGGATTTATGTTGCATGATCAGCGAAGCTGTACTAGTCAGGGCTACCCATACTAGGTTGCTTTGTTATGAACGACCAGATGAAAATCTCCCACCATCACCAATCTGCACTGACCAGCGTGGTGATGAAAACTGGCCTAACCCCAGACATGCACTGACATGTCTGAGATGTGTGTCCTGCAGTGAACTAGAAACGGCTGTATTGGTTGTTGTTGTTGTTGTTGTTGTTGTTGTTGTATATATTAGATGTGTGTAAGTTTTAGTCTGTGAAATAGTTGACACATTGTCCATCTTAAACTCACACATTAGAAAAACTAAATATACATATATTACATCATATATTACAGTAACACATATGTACAATATATGCATATAGGCAGATGTAAACAGATGTTTACATATGACAGATCTATTTTAACGTTGTTACTGATCTGTCATTAATTCTCATATTTTTTATTCATTTCCTAATTTCCTTTCCTCGCTGGGCTATTTTTCCTGTTTCAGCCCTTGGGCTTACAGCATCCTGCTTTTCCAACTAGGGTTGTAACTTAGATAATAATAATAATAATAATAATAATAATAATAATAATAATAATAATAATGATAATGATAATAATAATAATAATAAATTTTGACATCAAATGGTCAGTTACTGTCCTTAAAATGTTTTATTTTTCCTCGTTTCCTTTTCCTCACTGGGCTATTTTCCTTGTTGAGGCCCCTGGGCTTATATCATCCTGCTTTTCCAACTAGGGTTATAGTTTAGCAAATAATAATAATAATAATAATAATAATAATAATAATAATAATAATGTTTTTAACCATATTCCTATCATAATTCGTCTTATATTTTCCTTCTCATAAGTAATATAATTATCATTATTACTTGTTTCGCTGCAACCCTAGTTGGAAAAACAGGATACTATAAGCCCAATGGCTCCAACGGGGAAAATATCTCAGTGAGGAAAGGAAATAAGAAAACAGAATAGTGTGCCCGAGTGTACCCTCAAGCAAGATAACTCTAACCCAAGACAGTTGTTGACCATGGTACAGAGGCTATGGCACTGCCTAAAAGAACGCAAAATAACTGGGTAATGACTCCAACGGTGAAAATAGCCCAGTCAGGACACGGAATAAGAATACGGATAGAATAGTGAGCCTTGGTGTACCCTCAAGCAAAAGAACTCTAACCCAAGATAGTTGAAGACCATGGTACAGAGGCTATGGCACTACCTAAGGCACAAAATAACTGAATAATGATATTAATTGTCAATTTTGGAACACTGAAGGGTGTTGAGTACCCATTCTCTCTATAACGTTAGTAAAATAATAATGCAGTTTAGAAGCAAATGCCCAATGCCTAAAATATACGAAATGTCAAAAAGAGGGACGATTCAAGTGATATTAGTATCTCCTAAAACACATCGCAGTCTGAAATTGGTAAAACTTTCTTTAAATATTGGTAAAGTTTAAGACCGGTAAAATCAATCAAATTTTACAACGGTAAAAAAGTTTCGTTTTCTAAAATTTTACATTAGTAAACAAGTTTCGTTTTCTAAGATTTCCATAACTGGTCCTGGACTTTTCAAAAATTTGGAAAAACTGTATTACTCGAGTGCCATATGTGGATGAGATCATGATGAAGGGTAAATGGAGATGGTTTGGGTATGCTCTACGCACTCCCCAAGAGAGATTAGTTCACCAAACGTTTAGCTGGGCTCCACTGGGCACTAGAAGAGTTGGAAGACCCAGGAATACATGGCTGAGGACTATGAAGCTCCAAGTGGGAGATGATGAATGGAGAAGTATTAAATTTAAAGCTCAAGATAGAGACGACTGGGGAAATCTAACCGAGGCCCTTTGCGTCAATAGGCGTAGGATATGATGATGATGTTTTTGGTAATTTTTTTTTTCTAGTTGAAGTCAAACTTTAGACATTCCTTTCGCATATGAGACCTTTATGTAAAGGAGGAAGTAACTGACACACAAGTTATTGATATTTATATCAGATGTCAATAGAAAATTACCTTATATTTTTCATACTTTTATAACCCCTTGAGTTACTGATGCACACTTCGTGTGGTTATATCAGATGCCAATAGAAAATTACCTTATATTTTTCATACTTTTATAACCCCTTGAGTTACTGATGCACACTTCTTGTGGTTATATTAGATGGCAAGAGAAAATTATCTTAGTTTTTCATACTTTGATAGTCCCTTTCTCTGATCTCTGTCTGTCTGCCTCTCTTTTACCTATGTAGCAACCACACACACACAAACATATAATACATAAATTAAAATTGCTTTTTCAAATTCGTGCTTTGAACAACCATATAATTTTCATACTTTTCTAGCCTCACTCGTTGGTCTCTGTCTATACTGTCAGATTCTGTTTTACATGAACAGACACACTCACAGACATATTAATACATAAATCAAAACCACAGATCTTGAACATCCAGCAAATAATCACCAAAGTGACGAAACAAGGAAAAGGGGCCACATCACATAACTTTCAGTTCAAACCAACAGAACACGTGAGAAACAGCACAGACTCTGTTTTACATGTGTGTAGCAGCCACAAGCAAACATTAATACATAAATTAAATCTGCAGATCTTGAACACCCAGCAAAAAAATCTCCAAAGTGACGAAACACAAGGAAAAGGGGCCACATCACATAACTTTCAGTTCAAACCAACAGAACACGTGAGAAACAGCACAGTTGGCAATGAAAGGGATACCTGACCCACTGAGGAGGGAGGCTCAGCTGGCCGAGAGAACTGCGTCTTTGGATTACAATCTCTGGAGAAGGGAAAAAAATTTCCCTTTCCATTGTAGATTAGCGGAGTCTGGAAAGTTGTTTTACGACCCAAATGAATTCTTGTCTTCCTAGTTTTCCCCGTCAGGAAACGTGGGTATGACTGGTAAATGCCTGACGAAGGGTGAAGCTCTATTATTATTATTATTATTATTATTATTATTATTATTATTATTATTATTAGCTAAGCTACAAACTAAGTTGGAAAAGAAGGATGCTACGAGCCCAAGGGCTCCAACAGGGTAAAATAGCCCAGAGAGGAAAGGAAACAAGGAAACAAATAAAGAGACAGGTTGTTCAACATAAAGATATTTGCTGCAAGTTTGAACTATTGGACAGTAAATGCCTGGCGAAGAGCAAAGTTCTTGAAGCGGATATAGGAAACTACTACTACTACTATTATTATTATTATTATTATTAACACCATTAGTATTATTATTATCATTATTATTATTAGTAGTAGTAGTAGTAGTAGTAGTAGTAAATGCTAAACTACAACCCTGGTTGGAAAAGCAGGATGCTATAAGCCTAGGGGCTTCAACAGGGAAAATAGCCCAGTGAGGGAAGGAAACAAGGAAAAATAGAATATTTTAAGAACAGCAAAAACATTGAAATAAATATTTCCTATATAAACTATAAAAACTTTAACAAAACAAGAGGAAGAGAAACTAGATAGAACAGTGTTCCCGAGTGTACCCTCTAGCAAGAGAACTCTAACCCAAGACAGTGGAACGCCATGGTACAGAGGCTATGGCACTACCCAAGACTAGAGAACAATGGTTTGATTTTGGAGTGTTCTTCTCCTAGAAGAGCTGCTTACCATTGCTAAAGAGTCTCTTCTACCCTTACCAAGAGGAAAGTAGCCACTGAACAGTTTAGGTGCAGTAGTTAACCCTTTGGGTGAAGAAGAATTGTTTGGCAATCTCTGTGTTGTCAGGTGTATGAGGACAGAGGAGAATGTCTATAGAATAGGCCAGACTATTCGGAGTCTGTGTAGGCAAAGGAAAAGAACCGAAACCAGAGAGAAAGATCCAATGTAGTACTGTCTGGCCAGTCAAATGACCCCGTAACTCTCTAAAAGTAGTATTTCAACGGGCGGCTGGTGCCCTGGCCAACCTACTACAAGTAGTAGTAGTAGTTGGACACGATTACATCAAAACTACTCGACGGATTTTGACGAAATTTTCACCACAGATAGATCTTAGGCCACGGATGACCCCATTAAATTTTGAAGATGATCCGGATCCGGATACTATATCCGGATTTGTATTTTTCGCCATTTTAAAAATAACATGAATACAAATGGAGGGATTATTATTATTATTATTATTATTATTATTATTGTTGTTGTTGTTGTTGTTGTTGTTATTAGCAGCCAAGCTAAAACCCCCATTTGGAAAAGCAGGATGCTACGAGCTCAAGGGCTCCAACAGGGGAAAAATAGCCCCGTGAGGAAAGGAAATAAGGAAATAAATAAACTACACGAGGAAAAATGAATAATGAATATAAAGTATGATGAGATCAGTAGTTTAGTAAACTCAGCAGAAAAAAATTATAATTACCTAACCCATATTCATGACTTGATAGATTCATAAGTATGATATCATGATGAGGGGTAGATGCTCTTCGCACTCCCCATGAGAGATTAGTTCACCAAACTTTCAGCTGGGCTCCACAAGGCACTAGAAGAGTTGGGAGACCCAAGCCTACATGGCTGAGGACTAGGAAGCGCGACGTAGGAGATGATGAATGGAGAAGCATTGATTTAAAAGCTCAAGATAAAGACGACTGGCGAAATCTAACTGAGACCCTTTGCGTCAAAAGGCGTAGGAGGAGATGATGATGATGGTGATGATGATGATGAAAGGAAGAAGATGGAGAATTAGAAAGTACATATCGAAAGGGTGAATGAATAGCTTGTGTGTGTGTGCGCGTGCGTGTGTTGGCTCAGCTGGTAGAGTCCTCGCAGGCATGGTTTCGGCTGAGTGGCAGGGGTTCGAATCTGTGCCCAGCCAGAAGCTATTATCATAAATGAATTCCAGTCGATATATATTCCCAAGGCAGATTTCTGTATGACATGCCAGTGTGATTGATATTCGCATTGATTAA
>NC_090726.1:197331279-197333779 GCF_036898095.1 Palaemon carinicauda
TCAACAACGTAGATTTGATTCTTCAATGGAATATATTCTCAAAACTACGTTTCAGATCTAAAACAAGAACCAGCAAACAAAGAAAGCTCTTCATAGCACGAACACACAAACAAACTGCTCTTCAACAAACAAATAAAAACAAGAAAAAAATACATGAGAGCATTTCAAGAACACAATCAGCGTCTTGAAGAACTCGCAGAATCCTCTGTCACTCGAGAGAGAGAGAGAGAGAGAGAGAGAGAGAGAGAGAGAGAGAGAGAGAGATGAGAGAGAGAGAGAGAGAGATTATTGATCGTAAACTACCAATATTCCTAAGAGCCGTCTCCTCTCTCATCACCTACAAAGTAATGCAGACCTACCAAAACGAGATGAAGCTCCGTGTTTTTGTGTGTGGACCGAACCATTCTTTTCCTATCTCAGCCTGCTATGCAGATGTTGTTAGTAATTGGCTGGTGGCTTCCCTTAGGCAGACAAGGTGGAGTTCATGCTAAAAACTTGATAACTATGAGGGAGATGTCTCTAGTTTAAAGGTTTAAAGGCCGCTCATGAATGGCAGAGGCAAGGAACAGTGACATTGCCCTAGCAAGCAAGGCAATGCCCTGGAGACTTGACTATTTATTACATATGATCAGCGCCCAAGCTAGGACCAGTGAGGGCCAGACAGTGGCTGCTGATGACTCAGAAGATAGACCTATAGGCTCCCCTAAACGCCCCCCCCCCCTCCTTATCTCACAAGGATGGTGAGTTTGCAGGAACCAAAGGAGCTAACGAGGTTTGGGAAGGACGCGAACCTCAGTCTGGCGATCACCAGGCAAGACCGTTACCAACAGGTCACCACAGAGAGAATTTTCAATTCTGAAGATGATTAAAACTCCTAAAGATTATAAGGGGAAAAATGTCATTGCTGTTTTTAAGGTCTGATTGTTTACAAAGCTGCATAGAGCAGTTAATTGGTGTAGGAGACTCTTTAGCTATGGTAAGCAGTTCTTCTAGGAGAAGGACACTTCTAAATCAAACCATTGTTCTTTAGTTTTAGGTAGTGTCATAGCCTCTATATCATGGTCTTCCTCTATCTTGGATTAGAGTTCTCTTACTTGAGGGTACACTCAGGCACAATATTCTATCTTATTTCTCTTCCTTTTTTTTTTTTTTTGAAGTCTTTAGAATTGTATATGAAAGATCTATATAAATATTGCTACTGTTCTTGAACTATTTTATTTTGATTGTTCATTACTTATTTTATAGTATCCTTGTTTCCTCTCCTCACTAGACTGAGAGAGAGAGAGAGAGAGAGAGAGAGAGAGAGAGAGAGAGAGAGAGAGAGAGGTTTATTAATATTTGCCTTCAGACCCATTAAAGTTAACAATATTGGTTCATGCAATTCTCTGAAATCATTACTTGTAAGATTCTGGAAGCTATTGCGTTAATAGCAGGTTTCTTACCTACTTAATTTTATATATTTCTTACTTGTTCCCCAATATCCGATAGTATATCTACTTATTCAATTGTCTGTCTATTCTACATCATTATTTTTCTCGTGTTGATCTGATTATTAGTTATTTTTTCGCAAATCATTTTCGTATTTAGAATGATTTCGTTTCTTATAGTTAACCGTTTTCAAAAATGAGATTCTCATTGTGATGGTCTGGTGGTAGCGTCCTTGCCTGGCGTTCGAGTCCCGCTCAAACTCGTTAGTTTCTTTGGTCTCTGCAATCTCACCGCCCTTAAAAGCTAAGGATGGGGAGTTTGGGGGAGCCTACAGGTCTATCTTCTAAGTCATCAGCAGCCATTGCCTGGCCTTCCTTGGTCCTAGATTATGTGGAGAGGGGGCTTGGGCGCTGATCATAATATGGTCAGTCTCTAGTGCATTGTCCTGCTTGATAGTGCAATGTCACTGTCCCTTTCCCCGGTCATTCATGAGCGGCCTTTAAACCTTTAATATGAATGAACGTATAAAAAAATATTTGGACTAACATTACGATAAATAAAAAAGAAGAATTTCATAAATTTGTCATAAATAAAAACAATGGAGTTTGTCAACTGAAGGTAAACTTTGAAAGGCTCTTAAAATTTCGGAGGAAAAGGTAGTAGGTCGGCCAAGGCACTAGCCACCCGTTGAGATACTACCGCTAGAGAGTTATGGGGTCGTTTGACTGGCCAAACAGTACTACATGGGATCCTTCTCTCTAGTTACGGTTCATTTTCCCTTTGCCTACACATACACCGAATAGTCTGGCCTATTCTTTACAGATTCTCCTCTGTCCTCATACACCTGACAACACTAAGATTACCAAACAATTATTCTTCACCCAAGGGGTTAACTATTGTAATACATATGTTCAGAGGCTACTTTCCTCTTGGTAAGGGTAGAAGAGACTCTTTAGCTATGGTAAGCAGCTCTTCTAGGAGAAGGACACTCCAAAATCAAACCATTGTTCTCTAGTCTTAGATAGTGCCATAGCCTCTGTACCATGGTCTTCCACTGTCTTGGGTTAGAGTT
>NC_090726.1:197346279-197518779 GCF_036898095.1 Palaemon carinicauda
ATTATTATTATTATTATTATTATTATTATACATCATCTATTGGCGTGCCTTATTATTATTATTATTATTATTATTATTATCATTATTATTATTATTATTATTATTATTATTTGATCAGCTATAACCTTAATTGGAAAATCAGGATGCTATAAGCCCAAGGGCTCCAATAGGGAAAAAGAGCCAAGTAAGGAATGGAAATAAAGAAATAAATAAACTATAAGGTAATTAATTAAACATTAAGATAAGATATCTTAAAAACATTAACAATGATAAAATAAGTCGTTCATACATAAACTATAAAAACTTAAAAAAACACGAGGAAGAGAAATTAGATAGAATAGTGTGCCCAAGTGTACCCTCAAGCAAGAGAACTATAATTCAAGACAATGGAAGACCATGGTACTGAGGCTAAGCCACTACCTAAGACTTAGAGAACAATGGTTTGATTTTGGAGTATCCTTCTCCTAGAAGAGCCACTTACCACAGTCAAAGAGGAGTCTATTCTACCCTTACCAAGAGGAAAGTAGTCTCTGAACAATTACAGTGCAGTAGTTAACCCTTTGGGTGAAGAAGAATTGTTTGGTAATCTCAAGTGTTGTCAGGAATATGAAGACAGAGGAGAATGTGTGAAGAATAAGCTAGACAAGTGGCTGTATGTGTAGGCAAAAGGAAAATAAGCCGTAACCAGAGAGAGTGTTTCAATGCAGTACTGTCTGGCCAGTCAAAGGACCCAGTATCTCTCTAGTGGTAATATCTCAACGGGTGACTGGTTCCCTGGCCAACCTACTACCTCGAGTGAAGAATTGTTTGGTGGTCACAGTGTTGTCAGGTATATGAGGACAGAGGAGAATATGTAAAGAATAGGCCGGACTGTTCAGTGTATGTATGTGTATGTAAAGGGAAAATGACCCGTAATCAGAGAGAGTGATCCAATGTAGTACTGTCTGGCCTGTTAAAGGACCCAGTAACTCTCTAGTGGTAGTATCTCAACGGGTGGCTTGTGCCCTGGCTAACCTACTACCTTGAGCGAAGAAAAATTGTTTGGTGATCTCAGTGTTGTCAGGTGTAGGAAGACAGAGGAGAATCTGTAAAGAATAGGCCGGACTATTCGGGGTATGTGTAGGTAAAGGAAAAATGACCCGTAACTAGAGAGAGGGATCCAATGCACTACTGTCTGGCTAGTCAAAGGACCGAATAACTCTTTAGCGGTAGTGTCTCAACGGGTCGCTTGTGCCCTGGCCAACCTACTACCTTGAGTGAAGAAGAATTGTTTGGTGATCTTAGACGAGAATATGTAAAGAATGGGCCAGACTATTCGGTGTATGTGTAGGCAAAGGGAAAATGACCCGTAACTAGAGAGAGGGATCCAATGCACTACTGTCTGGCCAGTCAAAGGACCCAATAACTCTCTAGCGGTAGTGGCTTCTTAGATTTTGTTCTAAAGTAAGGGAATGCAAAGATAACCGTACTATGAAACGCTGGTATCACAAGAGCCCTCTTAGTCACTCACTAAGCCATAGAGAGGACGCTGATAAGATAAGATAAACAGTATAGGCTTGGTTTGGCTGGCATTTACCATCACATCCCCCACTTACTTCCGTTCTATAGACGGGTCGTAACAGAAGTGTTTGAAGGTCGGTCTCAGTCAATTTTACATTATTCTAAAGAGCAGTCCCTTAAAATTTGCGTTATTTTAAAGGTAAGTCCCTTAAATCTTGCGTTATTTTAAAGGTTAGTCCCTTAAATTCTGCGTTATTTTAAAGGTAAGTCCCGTAAATCTTGCGTTATTTTAAAGGTTAGTCCCTTAAATTCTGCGCTATTTTAAAGGTCCGTCCCTTAAATCTTGTGCTAATTTAAAGGTTAGTCCCTTACATTTTGCGTTATTTTAAAGGTCTGTCTCAGTAAATTTTACGTTAGTTTAAAGGGTAGTCCATTAAACTTTGCATTATTTTAAAGGTAAGCCCCTTGAATTTTTTCGTTATTGTAAAGGTAAGATCCTTAGATTTTGCATTATTTTAAAGGTTATCTCCTTACACTTTGCGTTATTTTAAACGTCAGCCTCTTAAATTTTACGCTATTTCTAAGTTCAGTCCCTTGAATTTTGCTTTATTGTAAAGGAAAGTTCCTTGAATTTTGCGTTTATTTTAAAGGTTATTCCCTTGAATTTTGTGTTATTTTAAAGGTTAGTCACCTAAATTTTGCGTTATTTTAAAGTCAAATCGCTTGAATTTTGCATTATTTTAAAGGTTAGCCCCTTAAATTTTGCCTTAATTTAAAGATTAGTCATTTGAATTTTGCATTATTTTAAAGGTTAGTCCCTTAAATTTTGCCTTATTTTAAAGGTTAGTCCTTTAAATTTAGCATTATTTTAAAAGTCATCCCCTTAAATTTTACGTTATTTTAAAGATCATCTTAAATTTTACATTATTTTAAAGGTAATCCACATTAGATTTTGTGTTATTTTAAAGGTTAGGTTGGCCCCTTAAATTTTGCAGTATATTAAAGGTCAGCCCCTTAAATTCTGCGTTATTTCAAAGGCAAGCCTCAGTAGATTTTGGTTATTTTAAAGATTAGCCCCTAAAGTTTTGCGTTATTTTAAAGATCAGACCCTTAAATTTTACGTTATTTTAAAGATCAGACCTTTAAATTCAGCGTTATTATAAAGGTCAACCTCAGTCAATTTTGCGTTAGTGACCGTGTTATTAATTGCAATTAATACATCAATTGCAAACAGTTCCATCTTATTTTCATACCATAAATCATGACGCTGGGAAAGACGGTAAACAACATAGGTGTCAAAAACTGCATCTAAAAAAAACACAAAAACAGAAGTTACTTGCTCATAATACTTAATAAACTAAGAAACACAAGTTAGAAATTATATTTTCATTTACATTTTTATATTTATCTTATATCATTATGTGTTTTTTATCAAATAGATTGAACATAGTCCTGTGTAGTGCCATATAACATCTGTACCATAGTCTTCCACTGTCTTGGGTTAGAGTTCTCTTGCTTGAGGGTACACTCGGGCACAATTTTCTACCTGTTTCCTTATTATCTTACCTCACTGGGCTATTTTCCCTGTTGGAGCCCTTGGGCTTATAGTATCCTGCTTTGAAAACTAGGATTGTAGCCTAGCTGATAATAATAATAATAATAATAATAATAATAATAATAATAATAATAATAATAATAATAATAATAATAATAGTAGTAGTAGTAGTAGTGGTAGTAGTAGCAGTAGTAGAATAATAATAATAATAATAATAATAATAATAATAATCGTGAACTTTAACTGGGAAACATGATTTAGATGGCAAATTTGAGGGTTTCCAAAAACAAATATTAACGATAAGATAATAATTTACTGGCTATTGTATCTACTGTATTGCTGATTACAGCCGTGTCACATACTGTATATGGAATGCAGGAGAGAGAGAGAGAGAGAGAGAGAGAGAGAGAGAGAGAGAGAGAGAGAGAGAGAGAGAGAGAGATGGTGTAAAATAAAAAGAATGAAGAATGCTAAAAACATATGGGCATAGTTCTCGAAATAATAGATGGTAAGGAAGAGAAGACGATGGATTGACGAGCTGAGAAAATTTGCGGGTATAGAGTGGCATAAAGAGAAACAGACGGGAGTGGAAGGAAATGTCTGAGGCCTTTGTTCTGCAGTGGACTAGTTGCCTTTGATGATGAATATGATGATCAGATTTCTGCTATGGTTGTCCACATTGAATAACAACAACAACAACAATAACAATAATAATAATAATAATAATAATAATAATAATAATAATAATAATAATAATAATAATAATAATAATAAATACTGCAAAATCCAGCTGAAGGCAAAACTTGAATTTCCAAGTTTATCATTGAGCTTTAAACAGATAGGCCTATTCAGATGGAAAAATCTTGCCCTAGGCCTACAAAAACCCTAAATTTGGTGATGGGAAAATCAGTGTTAAGTGCCCTAAAATTAGATTTCATTCATCAAAATAAGAAATATTAGATTTCATTAATCAAAATAAGAAATATTAGATTTCATTAATCAAAATAAGAAATATTAGATTTCATTCATCAAAATGAGAAATATTAGATTTCATTAATCAAAATAAGAAATATTACATTTCATTAATCGAAATGAGAAATATTAGATTTCATTCATCAAAATGAGAAATATTAGATTTCATTAATCAAAATAAGAAATATTAGATTTCATTCATCAAAATGAGAAATATTAAATTTCATTAATCGAAATGAGAAATATTATATTTCATTAATCAAAATAGGAAATATTAGATTTCATTAATCAAAATAAGAAATATTCGATTTCATTCATCAAAACAAGAAATGTTAAATTTCATGAATCAAAATAAGAAATGTTAGATTTCATGAATCAAAATAAGAAATATTAGATTTCATTAATCAAAATGAGAAATATTAGATTTCATTAATCAAAATAAGAAATATAAGATTTAATTAATCAAAATAAGAAATATAAGATTTAATTAATCAAAATAAGAAATATAAGATTTAATTAATCAAAATAAGAAATATAAGATTTAATTAATCAAAATAAGAAATATAAGATTTAATCAATCAAAATAAGAAATATAATGGTATAATGAAAAATATAGGACAGTGGATAACTGAGGGAAAGTGGAATAAAGTAAATAGTTTTTTTAAATACACGTATTGCGTAAAAAGGGAAACAGATGAAATACAATAAACAACAGAATTAGCAAAACATCACATTGAAAATGCTTAACAAAGGAAGTAAAAAAAATGTAGGTCATGGGCTGCTGATAAAATGTAGAACATCAATTAAATGAAAGACACTATGAATAATTTCATGAACTAGAAAATGTCAGACTGTGTCAAGTATTGCATATGTCTGTATATGATTGTGTATAGAGACCTGCTGATTTCAGAGTAAAGCACACGCTGGTATAAGGCCAATTTAATATACTACTACTACTACTACTACTGCTGCTAATACTACTACTACTACTACTACTACTACTAATAATAATAATGTTTATTACATCTGTCTGTATATAATTGTGTATAGAGACCTGCTAATTTGAGAGTAAAACACACGCTGGTATAAGGCCAATCTAATGTAAAACAACGCCAATAACTACTACTACTACTACTACTACTACTACTACTACTGTTTATGGAGTCCGCGGACCATAGAATTCCCCCATGATCAGCTGATAAACAACAGTATTGCCAGTTTAAGCTATTCACGCTAGAACTAGCGCGTTTCTGAATAGTCTAGCGCTATTTGACACCTTGTAGACAAATCTAGCGCGAAATATAGCGCTTTTCCAACCATTATGATTTATGGCAAACTGATTGGTTTAAAGGTCAAGGGTCAGTAACAATGCCATAGAGACTGATAATATACATAAATACTCAGCACCCAAGACCCCTCATCACACAAGCTAGGACCAGGGAGGGCCAGGCAATGGCTGTTCATGATTCATCAGGTAGACCTATAGGCTCCCTAAACCCCAAATCCTTAGCTCACAAGGATGGTATGGTTGCGGACACTAAGAGAAACTATCGAGCTTGAGCGAGATTCGAACCCCAGTCTCTCTAAAACAGAAGCAGATATCATGTTATAGGGATGCTATTAGACTTATGGATTATCTTCGTGTATTATCCAACAGTTTACGTACTTCTTTTTATTAATGATTTAGTTTCATTCAATTATTTTCTCTCTCTCTCTCTCTCTCTCTCTCTCTCTCTCTCTCTCTCTCTCTCTCTCTCTCTCTCTCTCTCTCTCTCTCTCTCTCTCTATATATATATATATATATATATATATATATATATATATATATAATTACAGTTACAGTTACAATTACAATTACAATTACAGTTACAATTACAGTTGCAATTACAGTTACAGTTACAGTTATAATTACAATTTCAATTACAGTAACAGTTACAATTACAATTTCAATTACAGTTACAGTTACAATTTCAATTACAGTTACAGTTACAGTTACAGTTACACTTACAATACAATTACAATTTCAATTACAGTTACAATTACAATTTCACTTTCAATTACAGTTACAGTTACAGTTACAATCAAAATTTCAATTTCAATTACAGTTACAGTTACAATTTCAATTACAATTACAATTACAATTACAGCTATAATGAAAAAAATCTAGCGCACTTCTGGCGTGATTTTGAAGCTATCCCGGCGGGTTTTCAAAATGCAGAAATGGCAACACTGTCAGAAACACCAAAAACAAAACATAGTAGAGACTGCATGACGCGCCCTTGAAGTACCAGTTGCAGAAAGTACGTTATTTATTATTGATTACTTCTCCCCCAACAGCTGTGAAGTGAATTAAAGTGGTAAGTAACTTAAATGTAAAGTATTAACGTCTTGGAGGCTGTTAAGTATACTTATAAGTGGCGTCTGTTTAACAAAGGATACTTAAGAAGCTGTTCTTTAACGTAATCATGTTAATTTTGTTTTTCTGTATTATTTTATTAATTAGGATTATTATCGTTGTTTTATCTTATATGAAACGTCCTTGTCTCGCAATCTGTTGGATGGGAATGAAGCACACCAGGCTCGATAGTTATTTGCGTCTGCAACCTGGCACTCCCTGGTCCTAGCTTGGGAGCTGTTCATATATATACATAGTCAGTGTCTAGGCCATTTGGGTTGAATGTAGTTTGTATTTGGGGTGAATTTAGTTCGTTGGGGGTAGGGTAAGGAAAGAATAAGGCAAGGGGGGGGGGGGGCGGTCGCTGTGGTTCATAGGACCCCCCCCCCCCCTCTCAGTAGGTGTAAGCATATGGCTCCTAGGTTAGGCGGGGAACCGGTGCCTTTGTATATTAGCGGACAGTTTCTCCCGTGTGCATAGAAAATGGACAACAACAAACCTAAACTTCTCCATCTAACCTAACCTACGAGCCATGTCCTTCCTAACTTAGCTAATGAGGGGGTTAATTCCCCTCGTGCAACCCCCCTTACACTGCCGTATTCTTAGTCGGCTGTCGGCATACATACACCCCACTGTTTCCCGTGTAAAGTTTTATTTTTTAGTCTGTCCCAACGAATTACAAAGGTTCCAGACATTGTTCTGCCATTCATGAGTTACATTGAAATGGTATGGAGGTTTTTTTTTTTTTTTTTTTTTTTTTTTTACAGAAGTCCTTATGTTGACGTGCCTAAGAATATAAGTTTTCCAAAGCTTAGATTATGTTCAAGATAGTTTTATTGTTTTTGACCACTATTTTTTATTTTTATGGCAAAACCCTTTTTGGTTCCCCTTACGTTTAATAGTAAAGACGAATCAGTTTGTGAAACTGTTAAATCTTGACCCGTGCTTTATCATGAATAAATGTCAATCCCTCCTGTTCTTTATAAGCCGTTCTAGGTTGACTTTTCCTTACTCAGCAGGGTGGTGCACCTTACACTAACCAAAAATTACCAAAGACCCCAAAGTACCTTGAATTATTACTCTATGGCGCGCACGGAAAGTTATACAGTGCGGTGCTATGAAACCATGGTTTAGTGTAAGCCTATAGAAAAACATGAACAAAGAAATACTGTAATGCTAATAACGGGGTATATGTATAATGACGCCCAAGCCCCATAACCCTTATTTTCACCCCTATCAATAAGAATACTGTAGTTTAAACATTCCTCCTGTTAGGTAAGTAGGTAACGATGTAGCTTGCAAGTTAGGTTAGGTGGGTTCTATGTATACGGGAGGTCCTGTCTGTCATCATATAAAGGCTCCTGGCTAATGCAGTGGCAGTGTGTTTGCCTAGCATTCGCAAGGCAGCATATCGGTCCCACCCGGGATCGTGAGTTAAAGTTGTTTACTGGAGAGGCCACTGCTGTGGTTGGGCACCACAGTTGGCTGGTGTTCTGGTGAGAATTTATTCTCATGTAACTGAAACCAGACACCTTTAACCTTTTTAACTTCTAACAGCTGTGGGAAAATATACGCATCAAAAGTTTCATTGCTAAAAGTTACATATACAGTACATAGTAAGTAGAAATAGGGGTAAAGTGGTAATACTGTCACGAGAGTGATAATTGTAAAGTAAACAGTTGAATTTGAAGAGAGTTTTGCAGGATTTTAAGGTTGCTAATAAACTTGGATTTTGAACACCAGGTTGATCATTACCTACCCCATCTAACGATGCTTTTTCATGACTAATGCATTCCATAATAGACTTGATATACACTGTTAGTGAATATTGAATCGGATATAGAGCTGTCTTCAAGTTTTACCGGGTAACATAGCGTAATGGGACCTAACCCAGCTTAGGGTGGTATGTCCAGACTGAGAGGGGAAAGCAGTGAACCTCTTCATTGTTTTAAAGTAACTTAAATAGTGATACTTACAGGGGTATGTCTTAACCTAGAGGCTATACTGTATGTTGTACATTATGGTTAGCAGTTATGAATGAACGAAGGAATTTAAGGGAAACAAAAGCTTTTGCAGTTTCCCAGATAACTGTAGCCGACTTGCAGTTTCTGCGTAATGTGCAGATACTGTATACACTTTTGTTCCAGTTAACAGCATTCCTGTTGCTGTTTACTCCTTGCTACTGTGTAGTAGTGACAATGATGTAACTGCAACTTAGGAATGAAACAGCATTGCTCTTCGTCGTTTCTCATCATCGATAGAACTTCAAAGTTTTCATTCACATCTGCTGTTCCTTCGTCTCCTAGAGCCGATGGCATATTCACGCATTCGTCGGAGTAAGTGCACACTGCCGATCAGAAGAAGAAGAAAAGAGGGAGCGGCCCTTCTTTTCCTCTTTTTGAACGATTAGTACTTTTAAGACAGATCGATACCACAGTACTTGCATATAATTCACTTGGGAGATACAGCGTTGCCCTATCTTTCACCAAGGTCGAAGAGAGAAACTGAGAGATTATGCGCTACTGTACTTAAGTTGCGCCCATTAGCACAATACTATGCAGTACTTTACTGTACTCACTTTACTTTGATGGCTGCTTTACCTGTCCCATACAGCAGGGGAACCCCACTCTCTAGAGGACCTCCACTGTCGTTTTACCTTGTTCGTTCAGAGTATTTAATGTTTCATATCGCATATTGTTCATTTACTGTTAAATCGTCACTGTCAAAAGACTCATGAAATAAGAAAGTCTTCAGTTTCCTCTTGAAAGCCTTAATGTCTTCAATCATTCGAATGTTTCGTGGGAGCTTATTATAGTCTCGGGGCTGCATATTTAAAGGCTCTTGAGCCTAAAGTAGACATATATCTAGGTTCCAACAGTTTGAAACCATCTGTAACTATTCTCGTCTCTACACGATTTGTTGGCTGCGCAATGTGTAGCAATTCTTTTAAGTATTTTGGACGCCCGGTTCTGATAACTTGGTGAGTTATTGTACATATTTTAAATTCAATTCTCGCTTTAATCGGCAGCCAGTGTAAATCTATTAGTATAGGGGTGATCCTTTCTCTAGGTGGGACACCTTTTATCAGTACTGTGTGTTACTGTGTGCTCGGGTGTCTTATGGGAGCGCCACCTAATCTGTTTGCATAGGAGTGCTATCTCATCTGTTTGCAATCTCACACTTTTACAGTAGCTGTTCATGCACTCATTAGAGCATTATTATGTGCTTGCTCGCTCCATAGAGAGTGCTATCTCACTTGTTCCCAATTGCACGCTCTTATGGGAGTGTCATCTCGCCTGTTTGCGATCGTGCACTCCTGCTTGAGTGCCACTGCATCTGATCACACACTCCTTTCACCTCGGCTGTTCACAATTGTGCACATCTACGTAAATGCCCCCTCACCTGCTCGCTCTCGTGCACCATCTCACCTGCTCATAAGAGCATGCTGCTGTGGGAGTGCCACCTCACTTGCTTAATAGAGCTCTCCCCTTCTGGAACGCAACCTCACATGTTTGCACTAGAGCTGTTATTCATTGGACTCGTAGCATTTATATGCTCGCTCACACTCATTCATCTGACTTGGAGCAATCACATACTTGTGTCCTCCCATCTATTCACACACAAGTACGTTCACTTGTTGTTAGCATGCAATCTTTTAATCGCAAGTACATCCCCCATCCCCATGTGGGTCACACTCGTCAGATCTTGATGTCGCACCTCTTCTTGCTTAAGTGTGCTCTACTGCTGGCTACCAATCTCTAGACAATGCTCTACTATTTGCATTCGCCCCTCTAGAAAACTACGCTCGTCTGATAAGAGCTCACATTCACCTTCTAGTAAGTTGAGGCACTTGATAATAATTCATTATTCCTTGTAAATTTCATGAGGCAAGAGAGTATTCCCGAGAACATTCGTTCCCTGAAGATACGTGTTGGTATGCAATACAAATGCTTACACCCCTGGAACCTGTCCTCTTCCATAAAAATGAGTGTACAAATTACCGGTTGGAGTGAGGGCCTCGCCCTTCTCTTCCTTTACTGTACGAGTATCCTCTTGCTTTCGATAGAATAAGAGAACAGTGGCATACCAAGAGACATTCCTTTGGGAACAGGCAATGGTACAGTATATTCTGTTTGTCACCCGTTGTCGGTCTCGTACTGAATGCGGGGCCCTCAGCCGAATGCTACTACTGTACTACACTTGAAGAGGAAGACATTGTCGAAATACTGTAGGTCTGATCAGTATAAATATGCATCTCCAACAATCTTAGAGTACATGAGGGAAGTACTTACAGAGATCATACCCAACACTAAGTTGCTCGTACCGAGAGCGTGCCCAGAGCTGAGTGGTATGCTATATAAGTGCTCACATGCCTGTTGGTAGCTTTTGGCCATGTACGATATCGAGCTTTCGTTTTCTCAATGGGGAAAAAAAAGAAGACCCCTATCCAGCTCCTAGACTAGAGTTGAATAGGACAGAACCAGAATCGAAGAGGGAAAGGTAGGTGAGTCCCTCGTTCATGCTAGGGCAGGAAATTCCTCAATCTAGCCACCACCAGTGGGGTAATGCTTGGCAGAAAAGCAAATGAGATAGCAATTTCACCAGGCAGAGCAGTGGACGTTCATCATTTCGTATACCACATCCTGCTCACCAGCTCTCCCCATCCTCTCATTCCAGCTCTGACAACATGGTCCTTTTATCACCCAGGATCAAAAAATTATATTGCTCTTCAGTCAAAGGTGCAGACTATTTTGCTAAGGGTGCTTTAGAGGAAGTCCAGGCTGAGTCTCTGGACTTCTTCAGCCAACTGTTTTTGGTCGAAAAGGCCTCATGGTTGAAGACCTGTCACCCTGAGCAAGTTCATCCACCGCTCAGTTCAGGATGTAGATGCCCAGCACAGTCAGACAAGCAGTGAGATAAGATGACTTTATGATCTCTCTTAATCTTAGGGATTCATACATTCAAATCCCCATAAATCGTTCTTTGAAAAAGTATCTATGTTTTGTCTTAGGAAGCAAAATCTTTCATTTCTTTGCATTGTACTGTCCACGGCCCCCTTGGTATTCAATATTCACTCGAGCGTTTACATCGGTGCTGGCATGGGCTCATTCCAAGGGAACTTATCAGATCCAGAATTTAGACAATTAGCTAATACTAGCAGACTCAGTGATCCTTCTTCGTCATCATCAGGATGGACTTTTCGCTTTTGGTCACGATCTGGGGATAGTGACAAATCTAGAGAAGTCCAATCTTTCTCCCACACATAGAATGATACATGGACATAGATACAGGAATAGGGAAATTTTATCCATCCCAAAACATAATAACCCAGTTGTGAAAGATAACTCCTTTCCTCTACCAATCACAGATACCAACATAACAATGGCAACAGCTACTAGTCCACTTGACTTGGTTAGAGACTTGTCCCTTACGGTGCTATTCTCCGCACCTTAGCAGGTCCAAGCATAGCTATCCCGGTTTTTAGCCAGCCAGTTTGGTAATAGGAACTTCCTCCCACCTAAGGATGCATCTCCTATTAAAGGACGGAGGTTTGTAGAGAATTCATGTAGGAACAAATCATGAATTTAGAAAATAGTTTTTATTTTCCTAACTATACAAACCTGAGACTTTTAACTACCTGCCTTCACCTCCCCCGAAAAGCACATGTGCAATCAAAGTGACTTTGTTCACCAAACAAACCTTCCGTTATTTATATATGGATATGTGTTTCGACAAAGCTGGAAAAAGGCCAATTAGACTCTTTGATGCGAGGTGGCAACCCTGCCCATAACTTGGGTAGTGAGTGGCTGGTGGTACCAGCCACCTGTATATACAGTGCTGAACCAGCCACTTTTCTTTTTGGCTTGTAGAGAGTGGATGTCTACTCTCTCCTCCTCCTCAAGGTTGCCATAGACAATGACGAACATTATTGTTTTGCTCTCATTTTATGCTTACTTTCTCTTTTTTTTTTAGTGTGATTGTGCTTAGTTGACGATATGCGTACATGCCCTGGTTCCGGAGATCGTACTTGCGGGACCTTCGTGTTGTCGGCAAACACCGACCCACATTCTTTGTGTCCGACTCGTAGAAGGCGTTGTTGCGAGCAAGACTCGCCTCGTGACGAGTCTGTTCATTGTACCAGCAGGAGGGACAGGGTTTCCCTGTCACTGGCTGGTAGCTACTGGCTACTGCCGACACCTCGTTAAAGTTTTAACTCGTGAGTTCTAGCTGTGCTTGAATCATTCTTATATTAAATGACTCGGGTTTGTATACTATAGTTAAGAAAAATACAAAGTATTTTTAAAATTTTTTTGTTCCAACACAAATACTTACCTCGAACTACTTTCTTAGGAGTTACCTGTAATCTCCTCCCTACCGACAAGAGTTTTGTGTAGTATACCCTACACCCGTTTTCTATGGAGGGCTAACCCGGGAGTAAGAGAACATGCCCCGAGGGTAGCCTTGAGCTAGGTCAGCGTCGTTAGCCAGTAAGTTCTCTGGTCGCGACGTGATACCATCACGTCCCTCTCGTCTCTTACGACCCTTTGTGTCCGACTCGTGTGTCCCGCGTGGTTACTGCGTGGTATCTCTGTGCTTATCCCTTGTGTTCTTGCGTGTTCACTGCCCTTCCTTGTGCTTTCCAAGTGTATTCCTTGTTGATTCCCTTTGTTCCTGTGCCTTGTGGTTGTGTGCGATGGAGCAGATCCGCCGTTGTCCTGGGCCTAGAGCCGGAAAGTCGTGTGGAGCGTTCCTTTCCAAGCCCGAAGTAGACCCTCACTCCCTTTGCTCTTCCTGTAGGGGCAGGATGTGCTCGCCATTGGATACGTGCATTGAGTGTGTTAGTTGGAGTGAGATTCAGTGGGTGCGTTACGGCACTAAGAAGAAGTCGTCGAAACGTTCGCCCAGGAAATCTAGCATCTCTTCGCCGTTACCATCACCCAGTGGACGGTCCGACGGGGCTTCTGTCTCGACTTCCCCAGTTCTGACCCCCGAACCTGGTGCGGAGGTTCCCGCCGGGGAAGACCGGTACCACCGCAGGGGAGTGCCTGTTGTTCTAGAACCGAAGCGCCTGGTGGGAGTGCCCGGTGACCCGGCTCCTCGGGATCAGGCGGAAGGTACTGCTGACGGTAGAGAAAGTTCCCCGACCGAGGACTCGGCCTATCGGAAGGTTATAGGCCTGATTCGAAGGCATCATCGGATTGAGGAACCGGTCACAACCGATGAGGACTACTGGAGGTCCAGCGTGACCCGCTTGATGCAGGCACCCGTCCAACAGAAAACCTCCCTGGCCCTGCCTGTGGCCCGAGATCTCGTCCTGGGACGGGCTCATGTTGATAGAGTTGTGGCAGGCAATGCCGAAGCTCCCAAAACGCAGAGCTCCTCGAAGTTGCTCCAAGGGCTCAAGACACAGAGTAGGTTCTATGTACCAGAGGGACAACGACCGGGAGCCTGCAAAGTGGAGCCTGCCCTCGACGTTCTAGTACAGGGTGCCCCGGAGGACAGAGCCTCTTCAGCCCCGATTTGCTTTTCGCAGTCGGAGGCTGCGATGATGGAGGAGATGTCGAAAGACTTGGTGCACGTCTCCTCTTGGTTGGACTGGTGGGCTTCCACGCTGGTAGGTGTTCAAGCCACATATGACTTAACGGACCTGGAGCAGCAAAACCTCCTGAGTGAGCTTATCATCTCAGGGGGCAAGACCCTGAAGTTCCTTACGTATCAGTCCCTTGCCCTTTCAGCGAATTGGGCTCTTCGCAAAAGGGACACTATTCTGGCGAAGCTTTCCCGGAAGGTCCCAGACAGGGAAGCGAGGGCCATGAGGAGCCTTCCTGTGTGGGGTGACTCCTTGTTCCCCTTGAAAGAGCTAGAAGAGATTATGGAGAAGGTGGCTAAACGAAAGGAAGTGAACGCTCCCAGGCCCCAACCGGTAAGGAGGCCCTCCTACAAGAGATCAGCATCAGATGGGCCCTCTACTTCTCAGGCCCCGCCTAACCTGACGAGGAGAGAAGCCCCTTCGTCCTCGTGGGCTTCAGCGCCACAGCCCCCCCGTAGAGGAGCTCCAGCAGCGTCTGCCTCGTTTAGAACAGGGTATTCTGCCTCGAGGAAAGGCCGTTCAGGCCGCTCCTCCAGGAGGAGGTAGAGTGGGAGGCCCCCTACTCCTGCCCAAGCCTCAGGTTGGGGGATGCCTGAGACTACATTGGCAAGCATGGAAGGCTCACGGAGCAGAGCCCTGGACAGTATCCGTACTGAAGGAGGGGTACAGGCTACCGTTCTTAACGGAAACCCCGCCTTTAATTCCGGCCAGCCTGTCGGAGTGGCTGGCACCCAAGGACCCGTTGAAGAGGGCGGCCCTTCAAGAAGAGGTGTCCACGATGTTGGAGAAGGGTGCCATGGAGGAGTTCCTGCACCCGGGACCAGGTTTCTACAGCCGGCTGTTCCTGGTAGAAAAGGCGACGGGGGGTTGGAGACCGGTGATAGACCTGTCAGCTCTCAACAAGTTTGTGCGAAAGACAGATTTCAAAATGGACACTCCGAAGTCGGTCTTGCTGTCCTTGAGGGAGAAAGACTACATGATGACCATAGACCTCAAGGACGCATACTTCCAAATCCCAGTCCACCCCTGTCATGGGTAGATAGAATAATATAGGAAAGAATGTTAAAACACGTGATTTTTCTACTCTTAGAGAAGCAGAGAGAGAGAGAGAGAGAGATAAGGTCCCGCTATTGTTTATTGAAGCTGCCATCGTCAAGTTATGTGCCTAGGTTGGAGGTCTTTGAGCACAACGAGCCCCTGTCTATAGAGGACCAAGGAACCCATAAGAGAAGATTAAGTGTGTTTGTCGCCGAAGAGAAGTACATTAGCCGAAGGAGTCAACTTTATGAAATTTGATTACACCAGCAGAGCGTTCGTCTAGGTGTTATCAGCGGTTCCAAGGAACACCAATGAGGATGAAGAAACGAGAAAATTTCCTTATATGGACCTGTCCATAGTTAACCCCTCCCATACAGGGATATATAAACTTCCACGCGATCAAGAAAAGGACAGTACGAAAAAGAGACGAGGAAGAAACCCAAGAAAGAAAGAGAGAGAGAGAGAGGGCGAACAAGCTGAGCGAAGGAGAGAAGGCGTAAGAACGAGAATGCAGACGTAACCAGCTTTGTCCGAGATGTCCTAACGAGTTGCCTCCCGCCCTCATTACCCCCGACGAGCCGCCAGACCTGAAAACATCTCCGTTCCTGCCAACCGTCGAGAGCTGCTGCGAAGAGTAGTATATTCTTTTGTATTATTTATCTACCATCTTGACTGTTCCCCTATTTGCTGGAGTGTAGTTTAATCAAATGATTCTCTTTGTTTAGTTCAGTGCTTCCTAAGTACTCAATCAAGAAACATTCACCTTTGACTAGTTGTAAATAAAATTATGTTTTCTTTTGCGAGTTTTCTTTCTATATTTCCTATTGTTTCTAATTGGTTGTAGTTGAAATGTCCCCATTTCATTAATTAATTCAACAGAATCTGGTTCGATCCCCACGAGGATCGTAACAGTTGGCGACCTTTGCCAGAATTTTCGACTACATAACCAATTGAAACAGGGAGAATATAGAAAGAAACAGAATGAGTGCGGTTACGAGAGATTTGATAGAATCAGGTAAACTTCTTGGTCTAGATGGCGATGATCTCCGTGATTATGTTATTAAGAGAGAACAGGAAACGTTTGAGAGAGATGAAAGAGCAGCTGAAAGAGAAGAAAATGAAAGAAAGCGAGAAGAAAATGAAAAAGAGCGTAAGCATGAGTTAGAAATGGCTCGTTTAAGACAAACTCTTCATAACAGTCGGTCAGGTAGCAGATCAGGGAGTAATTCATCTTTAAATAGTGACACTGATAGTTTAGATATGAGTGCAGTGCTTAAACTTATACCGAAATTTGATGAGGAAGATGTTACGAAATATTTTATGTCTTTTGAAAAGTTAATGAACAGAGTAGGTGCTCCTAAAAGACAGTGGACTTTGTATTTACAATCAGTTTTAAGTGGTAAAGCACATTCTGTGTATAGTTGTTTGTCTGTGGATGAAAGTAAAGATTATGAAACTGTGAAAGAAACCGTACTTAGTGCATACAGATTGGTACCAGAGGCGTACCGTAAGAAGTTTAGAAGTTTGAAGAGAGATGATACTAGTACTTATGTAGAGTACGGAAAGAAGTTAGAAAGGTCGTTTTGTGATTGGTTGACTTCCGCTGAAGTCGATAATTTTGAAGATCTCAAGAACTTAGTTTTGTTAGAAAGTTTCAAAGATAACATATCTCCAGACATCAAATTATATATAGAAGATAGGCGTGAAACATCTTTTGCCGGTGCTACTAGATTAGCAGATGAGTACAGTCTCACACATGGTTTAAGTGGCAGTAAAAAGAAAAACGATCTTTTGTCAAGTAAGGCACAACATAGTAAAAGTAGTTCTAGCAATAACGATAATAGGAACAGGGATTATTATCATTATTATTGTTACACGTGTGGGAAGGAAGGTCATATTTCTCGGTACTGTAGGAGCCAATGGGCAGTCAGTAATTCAGAGGTCATTTGTTACAATTGTAATAAGAAAGGTCATATAGCTAGGAATTGCACAGTAGAAAGTACGAATGTGAAAAAACCTGTGTCACTAGTTAATAATCTTTCTTCAGGAAGGAATAATCTCTTGAAAGAAACGAGGAAACATTATGGTGAATTTTTGTCTGAAGGTTTAATTTCTTCTCTTAAAGGAGGTGATTCAAGGGAAGTAGTTTTGCTTAGAGATACGGGAGCGGCCGTATCACTCGTTAGGAGAGAGAGTGTACCAAGGAATGTAATAATCAGCATGAAAGAAAAAGTTATGCTAGGTGGGTTTCCGAACACTTGTGTAGTTTGTCCTTTGTTAAAGATGAAATTGGAAAGTCAGTTAGTAACAGGAGATGTAAAACTAGCAGTCGTGGATACTTTGCCCGTAGACGGCGTTGACATTATTGTCGGCAATGATTTAACTACCTCCAAGTGTGTGAATCCTATTTTAAGTGAAGTTCAAGTGCCTGAGATGATAGTAACCAGGTCAGGATTAGATACAGATATTGACTACGGTCATAGGTTGTTCGAGGATTCGAACGTAGGTAATAGAGGCAGTGACGATGAGCTTAGCATGAGTGTAGCTGAGGAAACTGACTTTACGAATGTTGATGATGTGAACAGAGATGATGATGTAGCTGTCGAAAGAAGTGATGTGCAGATTAGTGTTTCAGAAACTAGCTTATTGAGTAAGGATGAACTAGTTAGGATGCAGAGGGAAGATGAAACACTAACTAGAATTTTTGATTGTGAATTGGATGATGAACCTGAAAATGTTTGTAAGGAAACATTTAGTTTAAAAGACGAACTTTTGTGTCGCTATGTTCGTCCTAAGACAGGTAGCAAAGAGGAGGTCATAGAGCAATTAGTAACTCCTAGGAAACTTCGTGAATCAATTTTGAAATTAGCACATGATGAACAAGGACATTTAGGAGTAAATAAAACATTCAAGTGTATAACTAAAACGTACTTTTGGCCTAAAATGAAAAGTGATGTGAAGAGATATGTTTCAAGTTGTCACGAATGTCAAATGGCTGGCAAACCTAATCAAGTAATTCCCCGGGCCCCGTTATGTAATATCCCATCGGTAGGAGAACCTTTTGAGAATGTCGTAATTGATATCGTAGGCCCTTTGCCCAGGAGTAAGGGAGGGAATATCTATCTATTAACAATCATTGATAGACTAACACGATATCCAGAAGCAATCCCAGTAAGAAATTGCAATGCAAAAACTGTAGTTAAACGCTTGCTGAACTATTTCTCTAAATTTGGACTTCCTTGCGTTATACAGAGTGATAATGGTAGCAATTTTGTATCAAAGTATTTCAGAGATAAAATGAAAGAGTTAGGGATTAAACTTGTAACTTCCACCCCCTACCACCCTGAATCACAAGGAATTGTTGAACGTTTTCATCAAACGTTGAAAAGTTGCTTAAGGAAGTTGTGTAATAATTTTGAGCATGATTGGGAAGAAAAGTTACCTTTTGTCTTGTTGGCTTTACGATTAACTCCTAATGACACCACGGGATTTAGTCCCTTTGATTTGTTGTTCGGTCACACCGCTAAAGGACCTTTAGAAATTTTAAAGTGTAAGTTAATGCAAGAAGAAGGTAGAAAGGATTACATACAGAATATCGAAAATCACAAAGAGGATTTAAGGAAAGCCTGGCAGATGGCAAAAGAAAATGAGAGCAACCGTCAAGGGGAAACTAAAAGAAAATACGATCTTAAGGCTAAAGACAGAATTTTCCATGTGGGTGATAAAGTCTTAGTATTAGTCCAGAAAGAAGGTCCCTCATTATCTTATAAGTTCGAAGGTCCATTTCCTATCATAGAAAAAAGGGGAAATTTGAATTACTTAATTGATATGGGTAAGCGTAGAGCTAAGTGGTTGCACATCAACTTGCTAAAGAAATATAATGAACGTCCAATGCCAGTTGTAACAGTGTCGCAGAGAGAAATTACTTTTGAGAAGAACTCTGATGTTCTTAATAATTTCACGTTGTTTAATTCTAGCTTAGAGGAAGAAAAAACAAGGGAATTATTCAATGTATTTTCAAATTATCCAGAAACTGTTAGTGATAAATTAGGTTTGACTAATCTTTTAGAACATGATATTGAGTTACAGGACACAAAACCCATTAGACAAAGTCCTTATCGTCTAAGCCCAGAAAAAACAAATTCAGTCCGACAGGAAATTAAGTATATGCTAGACAATGGTTTGATTGTTCCCAGCGAAAGTGACTGGTGTTCTCCAATAGTTCTTGTTAAGAAGGAAGATGGATCAGATAGGCTGTGTATTGATTTTAGAAAAGTGAATAGTGTTACGAAACAAAGTAATTTTCCTCTCCCCAGGATAGAAGATTGTTTAGATAAAATAGGAAATGCTAAGTTTATTTCTAAACTTGATTTGGCCAAAGGTTATTGGCAAGTACCTTTAAGTAGTCGAGCACAGAAAATATCTGCTTTCATAACACCTTTCGGTAGTTATGAACCCAAAGTTATGGCTTTTGGTCTACGAAATGCAGCGAGTACTTTTCAAAGATTAATGAATAGAGTTTTAAATGGAATTGATAACTGTGTTGTGTATTTGGATGATCTTGTAATATTTTCAGATACGTGGGAGCAACATTTACGCATTTTAGCTAAAGTATTGTCAGCACTTGAAAAAGCAAAACTTGTTTTAAATCTGAAGAAATGTGAATTCGGAAAAACTTCGATCACATATTTGGGTCATAAGGTAGGTCTAGGTAAGATTTGTCCAAAAGATGGGAACATAGAAGCTATCATCAACTTCCCAATTCCTACCAGTAAAAAACAGGCAATGAGATTCATCGGAATGATTTCATATTTCCGCCGATTTGTTCCTAATTTTTCAGAAATAAGTGCTCCAATTACTAATCTTTTCAAGAAAGGACGAAGTTTTGTATTTGATAATGACTGCATCGAAGCTTTCAATAAGTTAAAGGCCATAATGATTCACGAGCCTGTACTAATGTTGCCCGATTTTAGCAAGGAATTTAATTTAGCGATAGATGCAAGTGACATTGGAATAGGAGGAGTTCTGCTGCAAGAAGTGAATGGGATCAAGCACCCTGTGGCTTATTATTCGAAGAAGTTAAATAAAGCACAGCAGAACTATTCAACTATTGAGAAGGAATTGTTTAGTTTAGTATCAACTTTACAACATTTTGAGATTTATGTACGTAGTGGTCATGTTTTAACTGTGTATACTGATCACAATCCATTAGTTTACTTAGATAGGTTTAAGAATAAGAATAAACGTCTCATGCGTTGGAGTTTGGAATTACAAGACTATGATTTAAAGATAGTTCATATAAAGGGAAAGAATAATGTAATAGCCGACAGTCTTTCTAGAGACTTTTCAGAATGATATGGACGTTTGTTTCCTTTCTGTTTTTGTGTTTTTCTTCTATCAACACGTAAGAGTGTGTTTTGCTTTTGGTTACATGATACGAGAGTAATGAAGTAATTGTCTCTCAGTTTAGGGATAAGAGATTTTCTCCTTTGATAGCTTTGTTTAAAAAAAGATAAAATCAGTAGATTTTCCTTTTTTTTTCTTTTAGGGGGACGTGTCATGGGTAGATAGAATAATATAGGAAAGAATGTTAAAACACGTGATTTTTCTACTCTTAGAGAAGCAGAGAGAGAGAGAGAGAGAGATAAGGTCCCGCTATTGTTTATTGAAGCTGCCATCGTCAAGTTATGTGCCTAGGTTGGAGGTCTTTGAGCACAACGAGCCCCTGTCTATAGAGGACCAAGGAACCCATAAGAGAAGATTAAGTGTGTTTGTCGCCGAAGAGAAGTACATTAGCCGAAGGAGTCAACTTTATGAAATTTGATTACACCAGCAGAGCGTTCGTCTAGGTGTTATCAGCGGTTCCAAGGAACACCAATGAGGATGAAGAAACGAGAAAATTTCCTTATATGGACCTGTCCATAGTTAACCCCTCCCATACAGGGATATATAAACTTCCACGCGATCAAGAAAAGGACAGTACGAAAAAGAGACGAGGAAGAAACCCAAGAAAGAAAGAGAGAGAGAGAGGGCGAACAAGCTGAGCGAAGGAGAGAAGGCGTAAGAACGAGAATGCAGACGTAACCAGCTTTGTCCGAGATGTCCTAACGAGTTGCCTCCCGCCCTCATTACCCCCGACGAGCCGCCAGACCTGAAAACATCTCCGTTCCTGCCAACCGTCGAGAGCTGCTGCGAAGAGTAGTATATTCTTTTGTATTATTTATCTACCATCTTGACTGTTCCCCTATTTGCTGGAGTGTAGTTTAATCAAATGATTCTCTTTGTTTAGTTCAGTGCTTCCTAAGTACTCAATCAAGAAACATTCACCTTTGACTAGTTGTAAATAAAATTATGTTTTCTTTTGCGAGTTTTCTTTCTATATTTCCTATTGTTTCTAATTGGTTGTAGTTGAAATGTCCCCATTTCATTAATTAATTCAACAGAATCTGGTTCGATCCCCACGAGGATCGTAACAACCCCTCAAGCCGGAAGTTTCTCCGGGTGAAATGGGGTACCCAGATCCTGCAATTCAAGACCCTCTGCTTCGGGTTGTCGACAGCTCCCCAGGTATTCACGAGAGTCTTCACGACAGTCTCGGTGTGGGCTCACGAGCGAGGTATTCGCCTCATCCGGTACCTGGACGACTGGTTGCTTCTTTCCTCCTCAGAGGACGTTTTGAAGGAGCAGGGTATAAAACTTCTCCAGTTTTGCAAGGGTCTGGGTATCATGACCAACCCAGAAAAATTGAACCTATCTCCCTCCACCAGAATGACCTATTTGGGGATGACACTGGATTCCCTACTAGTGAAAGCTTTTCCGTCAGAGGAGCGGGTAAGCAATCTAATGAAGATCCTTCTCCCTCTCCTGTCGGGGCAACCCAGGAGGGCGAAGGACTGGCAAAGGCTAATAGGTCATCTGGTGTCATTGGAGAAACTGGTTCCCCAGGGGAGACTCAGACTCAGGGCCGTCCAATGGAACCTGAAGAACTTCTGGAACCAACTGGACTCGCCCCAGAAATTAATTCCAGTCCTGCCAAACACAATACCCTCCCTGGAATGGTGGCATTGCCGGTCGAACACGCTCAAGGGGATGCCCTTCACGACCGAGCCTCCCGAGATGCTCCTATTCACAGACGCCTCCAACCAGGGATGGGGAGCCCATCTCCTCAACGGGACGGCGAGAGGAACCTGGATGGACGGGGAGAAAGGCCTACACATCAATGTCCTAGAGTTGAAGGCAGTCCAAAAAGCTTGCCTGCACTTCATCGATCTACTAAGGGGAAACACTGTGGCGTTGATGTGCGACAACGCCACAGTGGTAGCGTACATAAAGAAGCAAGGAGGCCTAAAATCAAGGGAGTTGTGCGGTCTCGCCCTAGAGATCCTGGATTGGGCGGAGGCGAACCAGATAGTGTTATTGGCAAGGTTCATCCCCGGGAAAAAGAACGTCCTAGCCGATGGTCTCAGCAGGATGGGTCAGATAGTAGGAACAGAGTGGTCCCTCCTCCCAGAAGTAGCCAGGCTCATCATTCAACGGTGGGGTTCCCCGGTGATGGACCTCTGCAACCAAGCTGAACGCACAACTCCCCGTGTATTGTTCTCCTGTCCCAGACCCAAAGGCAGCCTTGGAGGATGCCTTTCAGCACAAGTGGGACAACCTAGACGTGTACACTTTTCCCCCCTTCACGTTGATCAGGCAAGTGCTCAACAGAGTAAGGGCTGCCCGGAACTTAAGGATGACTTTAGTAGCGCCCTGGTGGCCGGAGAGAGAGTGGTTCGCAGACCTAAAAGACCTGACAAGCCATCCTCCGTGGCCACTCCCCGACAGGCCAGATCTTCTACAACAGCCACACTTTCTCAGGTTACACGACAACCCACAGTCTCTATGCCTTCACGCCTCGAGACTATCGAGCGCCTCCTGAGGAAGGAAGGATATTCGTCAGGAACGGCTAAGAGGATGTCGCGATACCTGAGAAGGTCGTCGGCAGCGGTCTACCAAGCGAAATGGGCCTCTTTCACGAAGTGGTGCGCTTCGAAGAGCATCAAACCCCTCAAAGCCTCAGTCCCAGATATCGCAGACTTTCTAGTATATCTCAGAGACGAGATAGGGATGTCAATCCCAGCTATAAAAGGAGTACGAGCAGTCTTGGGTCAAGTCTTCCTTCTGAAGGGCATCGACCTGGGCTCCTCTAGACACATCTCTATGCTTGTCAGGAGTTTTGAACAGTCCTGCTCCCCTCAAACTGTTAGGGTGCCTCAGTGGGACTTGGCTAGGGTCCTGAAGATGTTAGGTAGCCCCCCGTTCGAACCAATGAAGGATATTGTAGACAGGGATCTCACTCTCAAGACGGTCTTTTTGTTGGCCTTGGCCTCTGTGAAAAGGGTAGGTGAGATCCATGGGCTGTCTTATGACGTCTCTCATTCGAAGGGGTGGAGAGAGATCTCTTTCAAGTTCGTCCCTTCGTTCGTGGCGAAAACCCAGAACCCAGCAGTCTGGGATCCTAAATTCGAGGGGTTCTCTCTGCCAGCTATTCCTAGGACTGGGAATCCTGAGGATTTGAGGTTATGCCCTGTCCGTGCCATTAGGAAATACCTTGAGAGGACTGCACATCTCCGGCCGGGCATCAAGAGCCTTTTCGTCTCCACAGGTGTTACAAAGAAGCAGGTATCGAAGAATACCATATCCTTTTGGTTGAGACAAGTTATTGCCAGGGCCTACAAGGAGGAGGGACTAGCCGTGCCAGGTACTCCCAAGCCCCATGACATCAGAGGTCTGAGCACTTCCTTAGCCTTTGAGAAGAACATGGCAGTGGGCCAGATCCTTCGGGCGGGCACCTGGTCGAACCAGTCGACTTTTACTGCCCATTACCTCAAGGACTACTCAAGAAGGTCCTTAGACGGGTTCTCCATTAGGACAGTCATCTCCGCGCTCCAAGTGATTTAACGGTGAAGCCCCAGGCACAATCGTGGATAGCAAAACCAGGAGACACAGGTTCGTTCCTTTTCACCCTAATCCCCGTTTCCTATCCCTATCGGAGATAACCACACTTATGTAACCAATGAAGAACACGTCTCTGCAACTTTGTTACTGGACTCAACATCAGAATATTTTTCAAAGGGTGAGTACTTAGACACTAACGTGAGCTCTTTGTGTAGTTTACCCTACCGTTCGTTTCCCAGTTTTTAAGAACCTAGTTCATATCTAGGATACTTGGCGTCCGCTTTGCTGGGTCTGAAGGTCAGGAAGCCACTCCCACCTCCTAAAGTGTAAATCTCCTAAGAAAGTAGTTCGAGGTAAGTATTTGTGTTGGAACAAATTAAAAATTTTAAGTAATTTTTATTTTTCCTAACATACTTACCGAGAACTACTTTCGGGTAATGGCCCTCCCTACCTTCCCCGAGTGCCTTTCTGCCCTTGCAGGGACTTGTTGCAACATCCGAGGAACTTACTGGCTAACGGGACCCAAGCTGACGCCGACCTAGCTCAATGCTACCCTCGGGGCACGTTCTCTTACTCCCGGGTTAGCCCTCCATAGAAAACGGGTGTAGGGTATACTACACAAAACTCTGGTCGGTAGGGAGGAGATTACAGGTAACTCCTAAGAAAGTAGTTCTCGGTAAGTATGGTAGGAAAAATAAAAATTACTTAAAATTTTTTATGTTTTTATAAGATTTCATAATTGTTTTGAGAATATATTTTTCACAAGATGCAAGGTGGATGGTACGGCAGTGTTTTAACTCATATGATAATTTTCAAATGTTCAACTTAAAATTAACTTGAATTATTTTATTTCAGGAGATAAAGAAGTAAGCGGAGAAGAACAAAATGGCTCGCCGAAGTGGATGTTGTATGTATTTTAACATAATCACTGCTATAATTGGCACGTTTGGCGGGTTGTCAGCTTTTGGCGTATTCTTCTTCCATTTTGGAAATCGTCAAGCAGGTCTTTGGGCCTTTGTGTCGGGTGAGAATAGTTTTGTGTATGAATATTTTGCTTGTTCTTCGTAATAATGTTGGCTGTGTAACTATCTTGCGCTAGTTGTGATCACCATATAACCGTTGTACAGTAATATACTTCTCTCTTAGCTGGAATCTTTTACTCATATTTGTTCCGTAACTGGAATACAAACCACGCTATTTAATAGGGGTATTACTTTCAACGTAACTGAAATGACGAGCCATTAATTTTTAATGAGGGTTTACTACCCACACTGCTAGTTAGAGGGGGTAGGGGAGGGTAGCTTACTACCCCCCCCCCTCTCACACACCTGTGCTTGAGCTCACTTTTGCTCTCGGCTCGGATGTTGGTCGGACGTGTCCGCACTCATCCTCGCCATCATTTGGCAGCCATTTAATTGCTTTTGTCTTTTCTTTTTCTAGTTCTGTATATGTGAAGTGGGCCTCTGCGATCATGCGCACCTGCCGTGTGTTTCCCGACCGTCCCTGTTGAACATTCATGTCGGCGGTCGAGACTGATCCTCACGCCCTTTGTCCTTCTTGTAGGGGTCAATGGTGTGATAGCAACGGCAGGTGTAGGTAGTGGTCTACCTCCCAGCGGGAGAGGATTTCGTGACGACGGAAGAAGAAGTCCAAACGGGATATTTCTCCTTCAAAGGTTTCTTTGAAAGGAGAAAAACCCAAGGCCTTTTCTTCCGTTGCCCAAACCTCCTCCGAAGCTCCCACTCAATCGGTCTCTTTCGAGAGACCGTCGAGTGGTAGCGTAGACCGATGTATTGTTTACCAACCTCGGGACTCGAGAGATGACGTTGCTTCCCCTAGCGAAGCAGCTCCACCTCTCCCCCCAGGGGAGGATATGTCACTAACCTCTCTTTTTCAGCTTTGGTCCTCCTTGGGGCTTACGTGTTCTCCCTCCAAGGAGGTTTTGCTTAACTACATCCGATTGGGTGCTGCTGTCAAGCAATCGTCGTCACCGTCAGAGGTTGATCCTCTGTCTCTTGTCGACGTTGTGGTGTCAGAGGTATCCAATGCGGTATCACCCATCACCTCTGCCTCTCCAAACTCTTCGGTAGGTAACGGCTTAGTTTCTCCCGTTCCTGTTCAACCTACGAGGGAGAAACTAAGTCCGTCGTCAGTCTCTCCTGCTAGTGCTTCTTCCCCTCGGGGGAGTTCACTTACAGAGACTCCTCTTTGGAGGACAGCAGAAGGTCAGCTTGCTGATCCAACGGCCCCCGAGGGCGCATTTGTTGGAAGGCTCTCCTTCCTCTTCGCCTCAGAGGCCTTCCTTCACCTACGGTGAGGAGGCGCCTCTTTGGTTCAACATCTTCGATGCAGTCCACCGCAGAGGAGCCTCGAGACCAATCATCCATCACTGCTCCTGCATTGGTCCTGGACCTTTCTGCAGATTGTTCGCGATCTCCTTCGGTGGAAGGTCGTCCTTTTAAAGGACACGTCGACCTTCCATCCGACAGACCTGCCATCACCATTTCTACATGGGCCTAACAAGGCTTCACCTAAGCATGCTATTGTGCGCCAACCACAAACGCGCTACGCGCCAATGAGACCTGACGTACGCTCTTTAGTAGCTCGCCAGGCTCCATCACTAAACCCTAACACAGGGCATCAAGGGCGTATGCGCCAACACGCGTATACGCTCCAACAGGAGCATAGCTCCATCACGCGCTATGTGCGCCCTCATGCGCCCACGTTCTTCTGCGCACCAGGTCTTGCCTGCGCGCCCTACGCTTACGCGCCAACATTCTCCTACGCGCCTGCGCCCAGCTGCGCGACAACACTCACCTGCGCACCATCAACCTCCTGCGCACCATCAGTCTCCTGCCCGCGCGCATACGCACCCAAAATCCAACTCTCTTGCACACCAACGATCTACTGAGAGTAGTACTTCTGGGAAGTCAGCAATGCTGGCTTCTCCCATGCACCAACCAGTACCATCGCGCCAGCACTCACCTGCACGCACGCTCGCCCATCCTCTCCAAAGGATGCGCGCCAACATTCTCTCGCACTCCCGTGCGCCCCACATGATTTAACTGCGCGCTAGGGATCTTTCTCCTGCGCGTGCGCGCCCTACAGCTGGTATAGATACGCGCGAACTCTCTCCCGTGCGCCCGCGCACTCAACGTATTAATCCTGCGCACCCTCGCACGCGCACCAACAGTCTCCCGCACGCGCGCCCGCGCGCGAACCCCAATATTCTCCCTCGCGCAAGCGTCAATATTCTCCCATGCGCGAGACTACTTAACTACGCATGGCAAGGTCGCCATCGCTTCATTCCCCTCCCCGCAAGCGCATACCGCCGCGCATTGTGGGAGAAGGAAAATATCCAGAGAGGTCCAGGATCCCAAACCCACCAATGATGGGGACTCCTCCCTGGGATCCTTCAATCCCTGTCCCTTCCAGGGGTATGTCTGACAGCGCGTCTGTCAGTCAACAGCCCTGGTTCGGTGCACTGATCAGAGCCGTAACGCAGGCTTTCAAGCCTGTCCTCTCTAAATTGGGACACAGAACCATGGCTTCTTCCACCCCTTTGAAGAGTTCCAGACGCGGTCACTTCCCCAAGGGCGAAGCTGACTCCATGTAGACCTTCGAGGCAGGTTCCTTCCTTTCCTCAGACTGTCTCTCCTTCCCTTTCGACGAAGATTTCCCGTCCCCAAGGGAATCACGCGAAGAGAGACTTTCCCCCATCGCCCCAATGGAGGAAACCTCTCCTCGCACCAAGGGGTCTACTCAGTCGGGGATTGAAAGAAATATGCTACCCTTGTCAATGTTGGAGTCCTACATCCTTCCCAGGAAAGAATCTAAGGACTCCAAAACATTGCCGAAGTCCTCTACTAGGACTAGGATGGAGCCAGCTAGTCACTCAGGGAATGTCCGCGACTCTCCCCAAGAAGAGCCTTTGGGGATAGAAGGACACTTTGCTGCAAGTCCTACTGCAGGAGGACCAGCAAGAGTCAGAACATGCGTTTTGGCAAGTTCTAACTCTAATGAGGGCTCTCAACGGGTTTTCTGTTCCAGAGATCCCTTCTCGAGAGGGCAAGGACACGGTCTTGGACCGTGTCTTTGGTACTCAGAAACCCTCCAAGACCAGTGCAGCACTGCCCTGGTCTCAAGGGGTTAAGAGTACCAGGGACAAGATCTCACAACAGCTCTCCGAAATGTCCTCCTCCAACCGTTCTGGTGCCACCAACAAGCTCCTCCCACCTCCTCGCGTACAGCAGAGGAGGTACTTCGAGATCCTTGAGGAGCCTTGTTTAGCTCTTCCTCTTTACCACTCGCAGGAAGAGCTAACCAGGGGAGTCCCTCTTGAGAGAGACTCCAACCGGCAGGTCTCGTTCTCTGCAGCCGAGATCCTCAATCAGGAGAAAGTCGCGAAGTGTGCTATGCAAGCCACGGATATCTGGTTGTGGACCTTAGGTATCCTGATACGTTCTGAGGATTTCTCCAAGGAACGTACCAGGAAAGCTATGGAAACCTTCATTCTCTCAGGTACTCGCACAATCAAGTTTCTGGCCCACCAAGTCCTGAACTTGTGGGCAAATACCATCCTGAAACGTCGCGATGCAGTAGCTGAGCGATTCCATCAGAAGGTCCCTAGCGCCGAGATCAATAGGCTTAGACATTCCTCCATAGAGGTGTCTTCTTTTGGAGCCTAAGGATGTGGAACATGCCGCTGAGAGGTGGAAGAAGTCTTATCAAGACTACCTCCTTCATAAGGCTTTAACATCCAAACCCTATAAGCCTCCAGCATCACAGCAGTCCCGTCCAGTCAAGACCACTACGACAACAATAGCAGCGAAGACTATGATGTCAAAGAAAGGAAAGGCAAAAAGTCCTCCACGGGAGGCAAAAATCCCAGAGGGAGCAACCGAGGCCGCAAACGCTAGGACAGGCAGTCCCCCTGCATTTTCACCAGTGGGGAAATGCCTACAAAGTTGCTCAAACAGGTGGAAGCAACTCGGGGCCGATTCCTGGACAATCTTCGTGATCAGTCTAGGATATCGTATCCCGTTCATAACATCTCTACCTCCCCTGGCAACGAATCTAGTGTCAGTGAACTCCCTTGCCATGGGATTGGCAAGGGGGCAAGCTCTTCGGGCAGAAGTCCAGACCCTGTTGAAGAAGGGCGCTCTCCAAGAGGTCCTCGTCGGATCCCCAGGCTTCTTCAGTCTACTCTTTCTTGTAAAGAAGGCGTCTCGAGCCTGGAGACCAGTCATCGACCTCTCAGCTCTGAACAAGTTTGTCAAACAAACTCCGTTCAGCATGGAGACGGCAGACACGGTCAGACTAGCAGTAAGTCCTCAGGACTTCATGTGTACACTGGACCTAAAGGACACGTACTTCCAGATCCCAGTCCATCCGTCTTCAAGGAAGTACTTAAGATTCAGCCTAGACAACAGAATATACCAGTTCAAGGTGCTGTGCTTCGTTCTTTCCACAGCACCACAAGTCTTCACCAGTGTGTTCACCCTTGTATCATCTTGGGCACACAGGATTGGCATCCGTCTCCTCCGTTATCTGGACGACTGGCTAATCCTAGCAGACTCGGTGTCAACCCTTCTTCAACACCGAGACAAACTTTTGAGACTTTGCCAAGATCTGGGGATCATGGTAAATCTCGAGAAGTCTTCCCTGCTTCCCACTCAAAGACTGGTATACTTAGGCATGATTAGAGACACCACTCTCCACGAAGCCTTCCCATCAGACGACAGGATAGCACGGCTGAGGAAGGTCGCAAGACCTTTTCTCAGACAAGAAGAACTTCCAGCCCAATCGTGGTTACGTCTCCTCGGTCACCTTTCATCGCTGGCCCATCAGTTCGTAATGGTCGCCTCAGGATGAGATCCCTCCAGGGGCAACTCAAGTCCCGGTGGGATCAAGTATACGACTCCCCAGACATCCAGATCCACATGGGACCTGCGGAACTGACGGATCTCCAGTGGTGGGTGGCAGACGAGAACCTACGAAAGGGAGTGGATCTTCTCGTCCTCCCCCGGATTTGATGCTGTTTTTGGACGTTTCAAAAAAAGGGTGGGGGGCCCACGTGCTGCACCCCACAACCTCAGGCCTCTGGTCAGAGTCAGAAAAGTACCTCTACATAAATCTCCTAGAAATGAAGGCCATCTTTCTAGCCCTTCAATAGTTCCAACAGTACCTGGCAAGTCATTCTGTGGTGGTGATGAGCGACAACACCACAGTAGTGGCCTACATCATAAACAAGGAGGTACTTTATCACAGCAACTATCCCATATAGCAGTAGAGATATTGAGATGGGCCGAAATCCACTCTATACCACTATTTGCATGCTTCATTCTGGGCAAGAGGAATGTGCTCGCCGATAACCTGAGCAGAGCATCTCAGATAGTGAGTACCGAGTGGTCTTTGGATCATCTAGTAGCCAACAAAGTCCTGACTTTGTGGGGTTCTCCGACTGTGGATCTTTTCGCAACGGCCCTGAACTTTAGGCTCCCGCTGTACTGTTCTCCAGTCCCAGACCCCAAGGCTCTCTGGCAAGATGCTTTCCAACAACGGTGGGACAACATCGACGTTTACGCCTGTCCCCTGTTCTGTCTGATGAGGTTACTCAACAAGTCCAGAACATCGGTCAATCTTTTAATGATCCTCATATCTCCGCTATGGCATCCCGCAGAATGGTTCCCGGACCTTCTGCAACTCCTAACGGAGCTGCCAAGAGAACTCCCTCCACGACACAATCTACTCAAACAACCACACGCCAACATCTTCCACAAAGCCGTAGGTTCACTAAGACTTCACGCCTGGAGACTATCCAACATCTCTCTGAGAGAGGATTTTCGCAACAAGTTGCAATCAGGATGTCTGGACACCTGTGAAAATCATCAGCAGCAGTCTACCAGGCAAAGTGGAAAGTCTTCTGTGGTTGATGTCGTGGAAGGGGTATCTCTCCACTCGATGCCACTATTCCAGCAATAGCGGAGTTCCTCGTGTATTTGCGTGAAGAAATGCGCCTATCAGTCTCGGCAGTGAAAGGGTATTGCTCAGCCTTAAGCCTCGCCTTCAGGCTGAAAGGAGTGGACCTTTCTTTATCGCTAGAACTTTCTCTACTCATACAGAGTTATGAACTTACCTTCCCTCAGTCGGGAGTGAGACCTCCCCCATGGAACGTGATTAGAGTTCTCAGGTCTCTTAAGAGACCTCCCTATGAACCATTTCGCCAGGCTTCAGATCGCCACCTAACCTGGAAGATGGTGTTCCTGCTAGATTTGGCCTCGGCCAAGCAAGTCAGCGAACTTCATGGTCTCTCGTATGATATGGCCCATTCAAGGGGATGGGGGGAGGTAATGTTCAGCTTCGTCCTTAAGTTTATTCTCTAAGACTCAGAATCCGGGAGTAGCGGATCCTCGATTCGACTCCTTCCGGATTTCTAGTCTCCGTACTGTAACAGATGACCCAGACCATCTCTTACTATGCCCAGTAAGGAGCTTGAGGCTCTACCTCAAAATAACAGCCGCAGCTCGTCCTCGTGTGCCAGCACTATTTGTCAGCACAGGAAGGACTAAGAGGAGGGTCACCAAGAACACCATCTCTGCATGGATTCTCAGGGTCATTGACCTGGCACTGAATCCAGACCCTCCTCCGTCATGTCGCCCCAGAGCACATGATGTCAGGGGCATAGCTACGTCCCTGGCCTTCAAAAGAAATTTTTCAGTGACGCAGGTTCTTCAAGCTGGGGTGTGGAAACGGCAAACCACGTTCACATCCCACTACCTGCAAGACGGTGACCCGCAGGAGACTCGATACTTTCTCTATCGGTCCTGTGGTGGCTGCACAACAACTGGTTTAAAACCTCAAGCTCCTTATTGGACAAGTAGCAGAAGGTTGAAGGCATTGTTACGCGGTTTTAGTGTGCATGAATGAAAAGGTTTGACTGGCCCTTATTCTTTTCTTCTTCATCCCCTCTCTTGGGGAAAGCAATATCCTGGGTTCTCTGCATAGTTGACCTCAAGCCACTGCAGGTAAACCATGCTTCCTTGTGTTCCTAGTATTAATATTAATACTGTTACATCCCCATACCCTGACGAGGTGGTATTGGGAAAGTCCTAGTCTACAAGTTTCCATCTAAAGAACTTTCTAGGATGAGTCACACTTCTTCATACCTTCATACACAGCTTGCGTAGGTCGCAGACCTTGAGTAGCAAGGTTTTAGCGAGGTGCAGGGACTCCTTTTTTAAATATTAAACTTAGCCGGTGAATATATAATAGCTGACGTCTCCGACGGCTCGACAGATTCCAAAAACTCGCGAGCGATCGCCGTGAAGGTTGCGGGTGTGCCCACCAGCGCCGACTATCGGCCAGATACCGCATATACTTGTCAATTTCTCCAGTTCTTCTCTGTCGGTCTTGTCGACAAGTTGGTTCCGCTCGCTTTATGACCTCGAGTTTTCGACCGAATTGATGAAGTACTTGGTTTTGGTTTTATTGCTTTCGCCGTGTTGGATTATTCAATACTATCTTCAAAAGAAATGCTTTTGAAAGGAGAGGAAAAGTGTTTTGCTCTTGCGTTTTTTTTTAATCTCTGGTTTTTCCCTAGAGAAAAGATGGCCGACCCTTCCCTCAGTGTACGGAAGTGTGTTAAAGGCTTTTAGTAATTATTTTATCACTTTATAAATTATTGTTGATATTTATAGATTTACCTCTATATATTTTATATTTTATATCTCACCCGCCTTTATTAGGCCTCTTCGATTAGCTTTCCATTTATACTAAACATCAAGATAAATTTTATGTTTTTGTTTATATGCGGCCTTTACCTATAATTTATAGGCGGTCCTAACTTGGAAAACGAAGTTAAACAACGTTGAGCCCATTCAACTTTTATTTTTGTTTAGTTTAAAACAGTTGCTCTGTAAGAGTGATGAAATGAATATTTTTTAGAAAATATTTTAAGAAATATATTCTTTGAATAGTCTTCGTGCTGTTTTTTCAAAGATGAACTAACGTTTGGTTTATTTATGCTTCGCAGTTTGCGCTCTATCGTTACGATAGAGAAAGAGAGAATCACGGTTTCACTTTGCAGAAAGAGTAAATCGATTTTGACGTTTTGTTCATTCTTCTTTCAAACTGATGTGTTTTAGATACTAATTTAAAGGAACTTGTTAATTTTCAATTTCTTAGTCCTTTCAGTTTTTTCCTTTAGTCAAATAACCTGTTATTGACGAAGGGTGAGTGGGCCATTCTCTTGTGAGTGACAAGAGAGAGAGAGAGAGAGAGAGAGAGAGACAGAGAGAGAGACGGAGAGAGAGAGAGAGAACGATCCGATCTTTATTCTCCTCCCAAGTCTCTGTACAAGGAGTTTGGGAGCGAGTAACGTTGTTCTCGATTCAGGTTTTTTTTTTACTCTCGTCCCAAGTCTCTGTACGGGGAGAGAGGATAAAACGTTTTAGTTTTTATTCTCGTCCCAAGGCACTGTACGGTGAGAGATTGAAAACGTAGTCCTTAGTGAACTAGTGTTTAGTCTCCTCCCCAGTCACTGATCATTTTAACTTTATATATTTCCATTTTATTCGATATATATGTATATGTTTATTGATTTTTGCATGTGTGTTTCATTTTGTACTAATGTGCTTACATTATACGACTCATTTCACAATTCTAACCTTTTGATGTAAGGGAGAATTGCGTGCTTCAGGTAGAAATCAGTTTTATTCATGTTTAATGTGAAATTATTGAAAAATACGATATCAGTGAAGTAAGTGCAAAAAACATGTTCTGTGTTGCGGAGGGTTCGTTTGTTCGTGCTTGTCACTTGCCTAGTCCGAGACCTCTTTCAGGCTCCCCTGCACCAGGGAGAAGGAATGTCGTAGGACCTAAGGGAGTGAGGAGTGTAAACCAACGAACAGACGTTCCCTCAAAGGTATCAGACGTTGCTCGGCAAGCACGTCCTTGCCATAAGACAGGAGAGACGAAGTTTCTCCTCGTCTTCCGATGATTCGTCTCTTTAAAAGCCTGGGCGTAAAGTTTCGAGACGGTTGAAACATTTATTAGTTCCTTCAGAACAAGTTCAACGTCCTAGCTGTAGTCATAATAAGAGTCCCGTTCATAGCGATGACGTTCATGTACAGACGTTTCTGCCACAGACTCGACGTGACGTTGAGCGGTAGACACCGTAGACACAACGTGACATCGAGTGTCAGTCACCGTAGTCTCGATATAGCATCGATCAGCAGTCACTGCTGTTTACTACGTGACGTTTGAACGTCAGCCACTGCAGTCACAGGTTGATCCGAAGTTAGATATGCTATTAAAGCTTTCTTCTTCAATAGAAGCTTTCCATCCTGTTTCTGTGCGAAAGGATCCTTTGCTTTTTGTACGTCACGGTTCTGGGATACGTGATTCGGGTCTTCAACCTTCTAGACGAGCTTTGTTACGCCACGCTGACGTTATCTCTAGTTACAGCTTTGCTGTTAAGCGAGATGCGGAGCATAAATCTCGATGTAACTTTGATCGCTTTGAACGTCAGCCCCTGCAGTCACAGCGTGACGTTGAGATGCAGACACCGCAGACACGACGTGACGTTGAGCGGTAGACACCGTAGACATGACGTGACGTCGAGGGTCAGTCATCGTAGTCACGATATAGCATCGAACAGCAGTCACCGCTGTTACTACGGGACGTTTGAACGTCAGTTACTTCTGTCACGACGTGTAGTAGAATAACATTCTCTGCAGTCACAACGTGACATCGACCCTCCAACTTTAACTTCTGTTCATATACAAGTTGATGTAGCCGGTCAGGCTTTTCCTTCACGTCATTCTGAATATAAATCTCCTTCTCGCAAGACTTTAGATTTATCAGATGATGTGCCTTCTGAAGAAGTAGAGTACCCCCTTTCAACTAATGTACCTTTGGGGAGTCATTCAGAAGAGGAGTAACCTAGGGTGGTCCAACAATCCCTTGTTTTTTAATTATGAATTTCTTTAGTGAAATTTTGTCCTACTCGTTTTGTAACGGCTGCTCCGCCGTCTGAGTTTACTCTTGGCATGACTTTCTTCGACTCCTACATTTACGAAGTCAGTTCTCTCTTGTTCTTCCAAGAGGGCCATGCTCTTACTGGGAGACTGGTTGGAATCCAGGAGAAGTTTAGGAAAGTCTGCTTTTGCTTTTCCTCCTTCTTAATTAGCTTCTCGCTCGGGCGTCTGGTGTGACACAGGAGAAGCTCGAGGAGAAGTTCTCGGCTTGGGAGTACCTGCCTCTGCCCAGGGAGACTTCTTAAGCCTAGTGGACTCTCCTCGTCGTCTAGCCATGAGACGCTCCAAGATTTTATGGTCTGCTTCAGAGCTAGACCATCTCCTGTTAGGAGTTTTTTCGAGCGTTTGAAGTTTTTTATTTGTTGGATTGGTCACTGGGAGCCTTAAGTAAGAAGGTCTCTCCAGTTGTCAATGTATTGCTATACAATTATGTCATGCATGAACAAGGCTATCAGGGATGGCTCCAATGATCTGGCAACCACGTTCACTGCAGGAGTACTTAAGATGTAAGTGCGCTCAATGCGTTCATTGTCAAGACAAAGTTCACGATGAAGACTACCAAATCTGTCTTGGCAGCAGTAAGGGAAGGCGACTGGATGGTCTCTCTCGACCTTCAGGATGCATACTTCTACATCCCGATTCATCCAAACTTTCAACAACATCTGAGGTTTGTGGACGGGAAAGTAATGTACCAATTTCGAGCACTGTGCATTGGCCTCATTCCTGCTCCTCTTGTTTTTTACAAGGCCCTTGCAAAATGTAGCAAGCTTTCTACATTTTTTTTTGGAGGATTCAGAGCCTCCCTTTATTTTGACGACTGGCTAATCAGGGCGTCGTCATTAAATCGCTGTCTGGAAGGCCTCTAATGGACATTAGACCTAACCAAGGAGCTAGGTCTCATAGTGAACGTAGAGAAGTCGTAACTTACAGTACTCCATTCCAGACTATTCTTTATTTGGGAATGGAGATACAGTGTCCGATTTTTTCGGGCCTTTTCGTCTCCCACAAGAATGGAACAAGCTCTGTTAAAAGTCCTTCACTTGCAAGAGAAAAACAGTTGCTTTGTAAGAGTTTGAACGAGCCTCGTGGGAACTCTTTCATCGCTGGAGTAGTTTATCTCTCTGGGGAGACTCAACCTTTGCCCTCTCCAATTTCACCTAAACCATTGGAACAAGGAGAAGGGCTTAGAGAGTATCTCTTTCCCAATCTCCAACTCAGTCTAGACATGTCTGACTTGGTGGGACAGCAACATCAGACTTTGAGAAGGTCTTTCTCTTGCGATCAAGAACCCAAACCATGTGTTGTATTCAGATGCATCGGATTTGGGTTAGGGAGCTCCACTGGACAGTCTGGAATGCTCGGGTCTTTGATCCACGGATCAGAAGGAACTCCATTTAAGGCAAGTAACATCTCTCCTTTGGCGAGATTTGTGCAAGGAAAAATGAATGTCTTGGCGGACTGCCTCAGCAGAAGAGGACAAGTCATCTCCATGGAGTGGACGTTGCATAAGACTGTGTGCGAGAAGCTATGGATGACATGGGGTCAACCCACCATAGATCTTTTTGCGACTTCACTGACAAAGAGGCTCTCGACTTACTGCTTTCCAGTTCCAGATCCAGAGGCAGCCCACATAGACGCTTTCCTGCTGGACTGGTCTCACCTGGACGTTTATGCCTTTCCACCTTTCAAGATCCTAAACAAGGTGCTGCAGAAGTTCACCTCTCACGAAGGGACCAGGTTGACATTGGTTGCTCCACTCTGGCCCGCGAGAGAGTGGTTCACAGAGGTACAGTGATACCTCGGTACTCGACCATAATCCGTTCGAGATCCGTGTTCGACCTCCGATTTGTTCGAGTACCGAATTTTTTTTCCCCATAAGAAATAATGGTATATATTCTATTCCGTTCCCAAGCACTCGAACAGGCCCAAAATATTAATAAAACGTGTACCTAAACAACAATAATTATCTAAATGTGTATGAAATTGGTCAGAAAATCCTATAAAACAATTTTAAACCATTTACTGTACTAAAATAAAACAATTTTAAACCATTTTCTGTACTGTAGTGAACATACCTTTGAGCAGCGGTTCGATGGCATACAGGGATGGATGTGGAGAGGATGGAAGGGGGAGGTTACTGCTTGGAAGGAGAGTCCCCTTCCATGATGTGGCGGGGTAGTTCTCCTTCAGGAGTTGTTTCTCTCTCCAATGAAAGGGTGGGCAGATCTATTTCAGGGGTTTCTTCTCTTCTTTGTCTCTTCTTTGGAGGAGAAACAGGCTTTGATGTAGCAGCTTTCTTTTCTTTTGTGAAAAACTGGTCTATTGTTAATTGTTTCTTCCTCCTCTGCAGTATTCTTCGAAAATGATACATGACACTATCATTAAACATATGCACTGCCCGGTTTGCTACTGCAATTTCTGGGTGGTATTTTTCAGCAAAAGCCTGCACATCTGCCCACTTGGAACAAATTTCATTGATGAGAGAACTTGGAACATCCTCCCTTACCTCATCCTCTTCTGAAGATTCCTGCTCCACAATCAGATCCTGCTGCTGTTGTTGTTGCAGGTGCAACAATTCCTCCACAGTCAACTCGGTAGAATGGCTTTCTACAAGCTCATCAATATCATCCTTGTCGACCTCAAGCCCCAAACTCCTGCCCATGACAACAATTTCCTCAACGACATCAGTGTCATCAGAAATTACAGGGGTAGCAGTGCTTGGACCCGCCTCTGGTTGGAAACCTTCAAACTCCCTCTCTGTGACACATGATGGCCACAGCTTACGCCAGGCAGAGTTCAATGTCCTATAGGTCACACCTCGCCAAGCTTGGTCAATCATGTTAACAGAGTTGAGGATGCTGAAGTGTTCCTTCCAGAATTCCTTTAGGGTCAACTTCGTGTCACTGGTCACTTCAAAACACTTTCTGAAAAGGGCCTTGGTATAGAGTTTTTTGAAGTTTGAAATGACCTGTTGGTCCATGGGCTGGAGTATGGGAGTAGTATTGGGGGGCAAGAATTTGATTTTGATAAAGCTGTATTCTTCTTTCAAGTCATCCTCGAGACCTGGAGGATGTGCAGGAGCATTGTCCATAACCAGAAGACATTTCATTGGCAAGCTCTTTTCAATGAGGTAAGCCTTAACCTGGGGGGCAAACACTTCGTTTATCCACTCAGTAAAGAATTGTCTTGTGACCCAAGATTTAGTGTTCGAGCGCCACATAACTGGTAGTGCACTTTTACAAATATTATTTCGTTTGAACACCCGGGGGTTGTCCGAGTGGTACACTAACAAGGGTTTGATCTTGCAATCGCCACTTGCATTTGCACACAGCAACAATGTTAGCCTATCTTTCATTGGCTTGTGACCTGGCATCTTCGTCTCGTCCTTGGTAATGTACGTATTGGCTGGCATTTTCTTCCAAAATAACCCAGTCTCATCACAATTAAAGACTTGTTGTGCGATCAAATTTTGTTCATTTATGTACCGATCGAATTCCCCCACGTATTTATCGGCTGCAATTTGATCCGAACTAGCTGCCTCCCCATGCCTAGTAACACGATGAATACCTGTTCTATTACGAAACTTTTCAAACCAACCCCTGCTCGCTTTAAATGTAAATGAATCACTTTCACTGGTACTCGGACTTTTCTTCACTAATTCTTCATAGATATGCAACGCTTTTTCACAAATGAACGCTTCACTAACACTTTCCCCGGCCAACTGTTTTTCTTTAATAAATATTAAAAGCAACTTTTCCATCTCCTCAATCACTTGTGGCCTTTGCTTAGTTACCGCCGTAACTCCCGTTGCAACATTCGCCTTCTTAATCATTTCTTTATGCTTTAAAAACGTAGAAATGGTCGACTTCGCCATTCCGTATTCTACCGCTAAATCGGACACTCGTACACCATTCTCATATTTCGCTATAATTTCCTTCTTCAACTCGATCGTTGTTCGCACTGTTTTCCTCTTCTCCTTCCCCTTAACACTCATTACTTTCTTGGGACTCATTATGAAAGCTAAAAAAGCAATTAAAAGCACTGAAAATCACTAAATCACAACGAATGCTGATCGCGCGTTGTCTGAGTGACGCTCTCGAGAGAACTGATGCTTCCCGAACAAGCGAGAGTGGCCGAGATGGCGCGATCATCACAAAGCCCATGCGGTCGTCACGTGTTCGGCTGGTCGAGTACCGAATTTTTGGTCGAGCACCGCAGCAAAAATTTCTCGAAAATTTTGGTCGAACTCCGAATTGTTCGAGTATAGAGTCGTTCGACTACCGAGGTATCACTGTACTTCTATGGCTGGTAGACGTTCCAAGAAGTCTGCCGTTACGGATGGATCTCTTGCGACAGCCTCACGTAAAGAGATTTCATCAAAGCCTCCCCACGCTTCGTCTAACTGCCTTCAGACTATCGAAAGACACTCTTGAGCTCGAGGGTTTTCGAAGGAGGCAGCTAGAACGATCGCGAGGGCTAGAAGATCCTCTACCATCAGGATCTATCAGTCGAAATGGGAGGTATTTAGAGACTGGTGCAAGTCCTCCTCTATTTCCTCTTCCAAGTGCCTCTGTAGCACGGATCGCGGATTTTCTGCCTTATCTGAGAAACGGTCGCTCCCTCTCTGCATCCACCATTAAAGGCTACAGAAGCATGTTAGCTTCTGTTTTCAGGCATAAGGGTTTGGATCTTTCTAATAACAAAGATCTCCAAGACCTGCTTAAGTCTTTCGAGACTTCCAAGGAGCGTCATATTTCGACTCCTGCTTGGAGCTTGGACGTGGTCCTACAGTTCCTTATGTCAGACAGGTTTGAACCATTAGATTCAGCCTCCCTGAAGGATCTTACCCTCAAGACACTTTTTTTGGTGAGCTTGGCTTCGGCTAAAAGGGTTAGTGAGATACATGCTTTTAGCAAGAACATCGGCTTCTCCGCTAATAAAGCAGTATGCGCTCTTCAACTTGGTTTTTTGGCCAAGAATGAACTTCCGTCTCGTCCTTGGCCTAAATCATTTGAAATCCAAAGTCTTTCTGAGATTGTGGGGAATGAAGTTGAAAGAGTGCTGTGCCCTGTTAGAGCTCTTAAATTTTGTTTATCCAGAACTAAACCGCGATGAGGTTGTTCAGAGGCTTTATGGTGCTCCGTTAAAAAGCCCTCTTTGCCCATGTCTAAGAATGCGTGGTCTTATTTTATTAGACTTTTGATTCGGGAGGCACACTCTCAATTAAGTGAGAAGGATCATAATTTACTTAAAGTCAAGGCTCATGAAGTTAGAGCGATAGCAACTTCTGTAGCGTTTAAGCAAAATAGATCCATTAAAAGTATTATGGACGCGACCTTTTGGAGAGGCAAGTCGGTTTCGCTTCATATTACTTGAAAGATGTCCAGACTCTTTATGAGGACTGCTACACACTGGGACCATTCGTAGCAGCGAGTGCAGTAGTGGGTGAAGGCTCTACCACTACATTCCCTTAATCCCAATATCCTTTTAATCTACTCTTGAAATTTTTAATCTTATTTTGGGTTGTACGGGAGACTAAGAAGTCTTTTGCAATCTTTTTGATTTGGCGGGTGGTCAAAATATTGTTTCTTGAGAGCGCCCAGATTAAGGGTATTGATGAGGTCCTGTTATAGAGGTGTTCACCCTGGATATAGCAGCTCCTGGGAGTCTTTCAGCATCCTAAGAGGATCGCTGGGCTTCGTGAGGATAGCGGACTAATGAGGCAGAGTAATTATCAGAGTCAGCTTCCTTACCAGGTACCTATACTTAAGTCTGTTTTTTGAATAGTTGTCAAAAACTCTTGAGCATATACGCCTTTATTGTATTAATACTGGTCTCTACCCACCACCATGGGTGTGAATCAGCTATTATATATTCACCGGCTAAGTTTAATATTTAAAAATGATATTTTGATTATAAGATAAATTTTTGAATATACTTACCCGGTGAATATATAAATTAAAGGCCCTCCCTTCCTCCCCGATAGAGACCCAGCGGACTGAGAAGAACTGGAGAAATTGACAAGTATATGCGGTATCTGGCCGATAGTCGGCGCTGGTGGGCACACCCGCAACCTTCACGGCGATCGCTCGCGAGTTTTTGGAATCTGTCGAGCCGTCGGAGACGTCAGCTATTACATATTCACCGGGTAAGTATATTAAAAAATTTATTTTATAATCAAAATATCATATTTCTTGAGTGCTAACACACTCAAATAGGGAGCCCCCGGGCAAAGCCAAAAGCCAGACTGGCTGGGATGCCCACCCTTCCTAATGGGTGAGTCACCCCTATTAAATAGCATGGTTTGTATTCCAGTTACAGAACAAATGACAAATTTGTAGATAATTTGTATTTTTCCTAACTATACAAACCTTAGCTATTTAACCAAACTTGCCCGCCAGCCCTATCCCCCTTGACGTCGTACCTCCAAGCAAAGTGATCTCAAGCACAGGGGTGTGTGAGGGGACGGGTAGCAGGCTACCCCCTACCCCCCGCCAACTAGCGGTGGGGTAGTAAACCTTCGTTAAAATTTTAATGGCTCGTCATTTCAGCTACGCCGAAAGTAATAACCCCTATTAAATAGCTAAAGTTTGTATAGTTAGGAAAAATAAAAATTACCTACGAATTTGTCATTTGTTCCGTAACCGAAATACAAACCACGCTATTTACATTGGGTGTACTTTTGGCGTAGCTGAAATTGACGAGCCAATAGATTTTAACGAGGGTTAAACTACCCCCGCGCTAGTTAGCGGGGGTAGGGGAAGGGGTAGCTTGCTACCCCTCCCCCCCCCCCCACACACCGGTGATTTGCTTCACTTCACTTTTGGCTCAGACAATGTGCAGACGTGCCTGTCTATCGTCCTCGTTTTTGACAGCCTCAATCTTTTCTTTGCTTTTCCTCAGCTTTGTGTGTTTGAAGTTGGCCTCGCCCTTTGGTGTTCATCATGTGCAAGTGCCCTGGGATTGCCGGCCGCCCTTGCGGTACCTTCATGTCTGCGGTGGATACCGATCCTCACACCCTTTGCCCGCAGTGTCGAGGCCGACGGTGTGATAGTGAAAATACATGTAGTGAGTGTAGGGAGTGGTCTGCCTCCCAGTGGGAGAGGTTTGCCCGCCGGCGTAAGAAGAAGTCCAAGAGAGACCGTTCTCCTTCGAGGGTTGCCTTGAAGGAGGAAGGATCTCGGGACTCTTCTTCCGCCGCCCAAACCTCCTTCGAAGCTCCCCCTCGTTCGGCTCCTAGTGAGAGGCCGCCGAGTGGGAGCGCAGGCCCTAGTTCTGTTTCCCGACCTCGGGGTGCGGGAGAGCGCGTCGCCTCCCATAGCGGGGCGGTTCCCCCTCCTCCTCCGGGGGAAGATATTGATAATGTTAATTCTATGTATAATGATGATCTTTTTCAGCTTTGGGGTTCCTTGGGGCTTAAGGGCCTGCCCTCCAAGGAAGCCCTGTTTGACCTTATTCAGTTAGGGGCCGCTGTCAAGCAGTCGCCGGTGATAGCAGAGGTAGATCCTCTGTCTATCGTCGACCTCGTGGTGGCAGAGGCTTCCGACGAGTCTGGTCAAACCTCTGCGGCTCCTGATGGTGATGACGTTGCTGAAGGCTCTCCTTCCCCTTCTGTACATCCTTCGGAGGGGGAAGGGGGTCCTACGGGATCTTCTGCGGCTAAGACTCCCTCTCGGGGGAGCACTCTGATTGAGACTCCTCTTCGGAGGACTGATGATCCTGACGACCTTCCTCGTGGCCGCCTTCGCCGTAAGGCTCATCGTCCGCTTCGCCGCAAGGGCCTCCCGTCTCTCTATAAGGGTGTCAAGAGGCGCCTTTTCGAGTCTTCTCCTCCTCCGTCCTCCGATGGGGACTCTCCTCACCAGAAGCAGTCTGTAGCAGCCGCGTCCTTAGACCTCTCCGGGGATTGTTCACGTTCTCCTTAAGAGACCTCCCTATGAACCATTTCGCCAGGCTTCAGATCGCCACCTAACCTGGAAGACGGTGTTCCTGCTAGATTTGGCCTCGGCCAAGCGAGTCAGCGAACTTCATGGTCTCTCGTATGATATCGCACATTCAAGAGGATGGGGGGAGGTAATGTTCAGCTTCGTCCTTAAGTTTATTCTCTAAGACTCAGAATCCGGGAGTAGCGGATCCTCGATTCGACTCCTTCCGGATTTCTAGTCTCCGTACTGTAACAGATGACCCAGACCATCTCTTACTATGCCCAGTAAGGAGCTTGAGGCTCTACCTCAAAATAACAGCTGCAGCTCGTCTTCGTGTGCCAGCACTATTTGTCAGCCCAGGAAGGACTAAGAGGAGGGTCACCAAGAACACCATCTCTGCATGGATTCTCAGGGTCATTGACCTGGCACTGAATCCAGACCCTCCTCCGTCATGTTGCCCCAGAGCACATGATGTCAGGGGCTTAGCTACGTCCCTGGCCTTCAAAAGAAAATTTTCAGTGACGCAGGTTCTTCAAGCTGGTATGTGAACGATGGAAACGGCAAACCACGTTCACATCCCATTACCTGCAAGACGGTGACCCACAGGAGACTCGATACTTTCTCTATCGGTCCTGTGGTGGCTGCACAACAGCTGGTTTAAAACCTTAAGCTCCTTATTGGACAAGTAGCAGAAGGTTGAGGGCATTGTTACGCGGTTTTAGTGTGCATGAATGAAAAGGTTTGACTGGCCCTTATTCTTTTCTTCATCATCCCCTCTCTTGAGGAAAGCAGCATCCTGGGTTTTCTGCACAGCTGACCTCAAACCACTGCAGGTAAACCATGCTCCTTTGTGTTCCTAGTATTAATATTAATACTGTTACGTCCCCATACCCTGACGAGGTGGTATTGGGAAAGTCTTAGTCTACAAGTTTCCATCTAAAGAACTTTCTAGGACGAGTCACACTTCTTCATACCTTCACACACAGCTTGCGTAGGCCGCAGATCCTGCATAACAAGGTTTTAGCGAGGTGTAGGGACTCCTTATTTCTTGAGTGCTAACACACTCAAATAGGGAGCCCCCAGGCAAAGCCAAAGTCCAGACTGGCTAGGATGTCCACCCTTCCTAATGGGTGAGTCACCCCTATTAAATAGCGTGGTTGTATTCCAGTTACGGAACAAATGACAAATTCGTAGATAATTTGTATTTTTCCTAACTATACAAACCTTAGCTATTTAACCAAACTTGCCCGCCAGCCCTATCCCCCTTGAAGTCGTACCTCCAAGCAAAGTGAGCTCAAGCACAGGTGTGTGAGAGGAGGGGGTAGCTCCCTCCCCTACCCCCGTTAACTAGCGGTGTGGGTTGTAAACCCTCGTTAAAAATAAATGGCTCGTCATTTCAGCTACGCCGAAAGTAATACCCTATTAAATAGCTAAGGTTTGTATAGTTAGGAAAAATACAAATTATCTACGAATTTGTCATATCTTATTAAAGTTCCATGAGTCTATCTATCTATATTTATTTATTTATGCATGCCTAAAAGTGTGTTAATTCAATGCTAAACCATCCTCACGTAGTGTACCTTACATTCAAATTTGTTCAGACATGCTCCCAGGGTCCATTTTAGAACCTCAATTGTAGTCAAAAGGATTTTTTTATAGGAATATTCTGTGTATTACAAATTTTAACAAGATGGCTCAATCAAGCAGTGACCCTTAAGTCTCTTGTGTTTTTTTTTTTTTTCATCTTTCTCTATGAATTCATATATTTTTTTCTGAAATTATCCTGAATTCATTTATTTTCTTATAAATTTATCCTGATTTCATATATTTTCTTCTAAATTTATCCTGATTTCATATATTTTCTTCTAGATTTATCCTTAATTTTTGTTTGTTCCGTAACCGAAATACAAACCACGCTATTTAGTTAGGGTATTACTTTCGGCGTAGCTGAAACGACGAGCCATTAGATTTTTAACGAGGGTTTACTACCCTCTCGCTAGTATTAAGTTAATACTGTCACGTCCCCATACGCTTACGAAGTGGTATTGGGATCGTCCTAACCTAGATTTCCATCTAAAGGACTCCAGGTCAACTTCCTAGGACGAGTCACACTTCACTCCTTCACACACTAGCTTATGTAGGCTGCGGTCCTTGCAGAGCAAGGCACTTGCGAGGTGCAGGGACCCCTTATCTTGAGTTTTACACACTCAGATACTGAGTCCCCAGGCAAAAGCCAAAGCCAGTACGGCTGGGGCTTACCACCCTACCTAAGGGTTAAGTCACCCTAATTAAATAGCGTGATTTGTATTTCGGTTACGGAACAAATGACAAATTCGTAGATAATTTGTATTTTTCCTAACCATACAAACCTTAGCTATTTAATCAAACTTGCCCGCCAGCCCTGTACCCCGGGAAGTCCTACCTCTAAGCAAAGTGAGCTATTCACCGGTGTGTGAGGGGGAAGGGGTAGCTAGCTACCCCTCCCTACCATCTCGCTAACTAGCGAGAGGGTAGTAAACCCTCGTTAAAAATCTAATGGCTCGTCGTTTCAGCTACCCCGAAAGTAATGCCTTAATTAAATAGCTAAGGTTTGTATGGTTAGGAAAAATTCAAATTATCTACGAATTTGTCATATTTTTTTCCGAAATTTATCCTGAAGTCATGTATTTTCTTTGAAATTTATCCTGAATTTATATATTTTCTTCTAAATTTATCCTGAATTCATATATTTTCTTCTGAATTTATCCTGAATTCCTTTATTTTCTTAGAAATTTATCCTGAATTCATATATTTTCTTCTAAATTTATCCTGAATTCATTTATTTTCTTCTGAATTTATCCTGAATTCATTTATTTTTTTAAAAATTTATCCTGATTTCATATATTTTCTTCTAAATTTATCCTTAATTTTTGTATTTTTTTCTGAGTTTATCCTGAATTCATATATTTTCTTCTAAATTTATCCTGAATTTGTATATATTCTTCTAATTTTTTATCGTTATGAGGATCTTTTACACAATAGTTTTACTCCAGGCATTTTAGATAGTCTTTATAATCAGCGTGAAACTATCGTTTTGATTGTTAATTATTTGAAGACGAAATGGCACTAAATAACCTTTTAAGGATTTAGTCCGTAAATCTTTCAATCCATTTATATTAAATAAATCTTGAGTCCACAAAAACATCGTGAAATAATGCGAGTTTCTTTCATTACAGGAACATTTGCCGCAACTACTCTGTTGATTCACATTCTATACAAGAAGCATACTTTAGAATCCTGGTATACGGCAGAAAACCTCGTCCAGATTCGTCTCCTGGGATTCCTTGGAATGCTTGCGGGCTTGGGAGGTGTCGCTGCATATCTTAGCATTGCTGTTTCTCATCACGAAGGTAACACATCTTCGTTTTTAAGCATGCGTTCAAACTACCGTACAAATTTGGTCAATGCTGTTTTGGTATGCGATCCCATTTATGGTGTGATCTCAGAAATTATTCTCTTGTTTTGGTATGTGATCTCGATATTTTTGATAGGTAAAAAAACAAGAATAATAGAAGACCTAATGGTTCTTGCTTTGCGAAAAAAAAAAAATCAAGCTCGGTGTGTACTGGCTAGCGGTAATGTTGAGCTGTGCACTCTAACATCAGTGATTGATTATTATATCTTAAATAATTATTCCCGATATATATTTTTTTAGAAAATCTAATGGTTCTTGCTTCGCCGTGAAGTGAAGTGAGATCGCATACCAAAGCAAAAGCACGACTTTGAGATCGCATAATAAACCAGCACCATTTGGTCATTTAGATCTTGGTGCCGTTTGGCTTACTTAGGTATAAGAATTGACACAGTAATTTATGGGTGATTTAAAACTTGTTCATATTTCATTCCTAAAATGTTTCATATTTAGTTGTTTATTTCTATATTTTGGCTATTCTGTAATGAGTACTTGACCATTTGGGATAAAACTGAGGAACTTGAGATTATATGGAATGATGGAAATCAAGTCAACCTTTAGAGTATGACTTGCAATGTTGATGGGACATTTTGAAATGTCATGATTTTCCCCTATTTTTCGATGTCCTACAGTGTACTTTACTTACTAAGACTTTGAAAATACAGTACACTGTTCTATATATTTGAAGTTCATATTGGTAGATGTGGTAAATGGTGATGTTTGGGCAGAATTGTTGCTAATGCTTGAATGCAAATCTGTTTTAATAAAGGCAAAGGCAGATAGAGTGCATAACTTTAGTTTGTACAATCTGATTGGTTTTAAGAAATGAAGAGTAAGATTTTTATTTGGCTTTAAAACTCTTCTCGGAAGAAGTTATTGAACGTATTTAAAGTTTGCTGTACGTCACCGTACTCTACAATACGAGTGACATCATGTTATTTGTAAAGTTTGCTGTACGTCACCGTACTCTACAATACAAGTGACATCATGTTATTTGTAAAGTTTGCTGTACGTCACCGTACTCTACAGTACGAGTGACATCATATTATATTGGAAGAAAAACTGCTACAGCTCCGAAGGTAAGTTAATAACTAATTGTTAAGTAATAAACATGTTTTTAAGTCATAAGAATAGTGAGCATGAAGAGTAGATTATACAGTAATTCTTTTGGTATGTATTTCCAGAAATGCCTTCCATCAAAAACATTGGAACAAACCATTACTTCATGCTAATTTGGGCGGCATTGACCCTGAAGTGGGGGGCGTCCCTCTTCGCCTTCTCCCACATCTACCGTAAACGACTCTTGGAAGAATACCACCCACTTCTGTCATAATTATTAACTTTAATTCATCTTCATTAGGGTCACGGCAATGAAATCCCTTCAATAAATATACACTTATTACTTATAGGTACGAGTAATAAGGTATTTCACGTGGATAACAGATGCTAGCGACTCTTGACACAAAGCTTTCTCACTCCAATAATTATGTAGTGTTGTGATTATTCTGATAGTAACATATCCATTTATGGAAAGTCATAATCTTTTTTACTTATCAAAAGATTATGAAAGTAGATTACACTTTTCGTCTGAATTTACAGTACATTTCACTTTATATTCAACTTGGCTTTGATAAGTGTAAGAGTTACATTATAAGCTGAATGAATGAGTTATACAGAATTTACCAATAATTATTTTACATGTAATCTACTGTAGTTGAGCTACCACTAAGCAATTCTATGAGTTAATTAAGTAAACAGTAATTTTAATGGTATCGTTTGATATGGGCGTGAGTTCGTAAAAATCTCTTGATTCTCAGTAGGTATTTTATACCTTTACAAGAGAAATTTTTTTTTTTGTTCATTATTATGCAAAGATTCATTATATTTTTGTCACCATTTACTAGAGGCTCCTTTGTAATTATGCAAGCATATTAATGGTATACATATATAATGTCAGGTTACATTCTGTCTATTCCTTCTTCCCAATGTTTTGTCTCATTTATTATTATTACTAGCTAAGCTACAACCCTAGTTGGAAAAGCAAGATGATATAAGCCTAAGGGCTGCAACAGGGAGAAATAGCCCTGTGAGGAAAGGAAACTAGGAAATAAATAAACAATATGAGGAGTAATGAAAAACCAAAATAAAACATCTCAAATACAGCAACATCAACAACACATATTTCTTATATAAACTATAAAAAACTAATTTCAGCCTCCTTTTCAAACAAAATTATTTTAAGGTTAGCCATGTAAAATTTCTCTTGTTTGAGGGTACACTTGGGCACATTTTTCTATCTTATTTCTCTTCCTCTGGCTTTTTTTAAGTTTTTATAGTCTATAAATGGAATATCTATTTAAATGTTACTGTTCTTGATATTTTTTATTGTCTCATTATTTCTCTTGTAGTTTATTTTCTTATTTCCTTTCCTCACTGAGCTATTTTCCCTATTGGAGCTCTTGGGCTTATAGCATCCTGCTTTTCCAACTAGGGTTGTAGCTTAGCAAGTAATAATAATAATAGGATTGAATGATCTGCTTAAACTACACAGGGGAATTGCATTACAGTAATATAAAGTGCTGAACTTTTTTTCTACGGTCATATTTGTACCTTAGATTCAATTGCTGCCTGTATATCCCTAGATACATAACTTCTTTCATTTTACATTCTCTAATATCCATTTTAAACAGATAAAAGATCAGGTACTACGGTCTAGCCTTACAAAAGTCGAGGAATGTGACCTGTTCTGTCTAAACTGTTGTATAATAACAGTAATAATTGTAGCATATTTGAGTCATCACTGAAACACACTTTGTCATATGGAATCTAACTCGTTTTTTTACTCTTAAAATAGTTTGGCCTTTTTTACTCTTAAAAGTTTGGCCTTTTTTACTCTTAAAACAGTTTGGCCTTGGTCATAAGCTGCTATCTTAGAAGCAAATCAAAATTTATAATGCAAATAAATTAGGAGATTAAAAAGTGGTGCTACCAATTAATGTATATAGTCTTATACTGTACCGTACAATATATAATGAATTTTATGCAGTAGTTGTGTTAGAATTTAGAAATTAATATCTTTTTTATAATACAAACTTTTGCCATCTCATTAGGTTAAATCCCTCTTCTCTTGTTCGTGTGACATGGGGTCTTCAGTCTCGTCCTTATTATCGATAATAGCCTATAGTGTAGCAATGTGGGGTATACTGTAATCAGGATATGCAAGGTCCCATCTACCATTGCTGCTTTACTTCATGCCTTATATTTTTCATCTATTCGCGTTGGTCACTTCATACTTAGCTATCAAACTTCTTTGCCTCGCTCCACTTTTTACCATCAATTAAAGAACAAATCCTTCAGGTTAAACCTCATGGGACTAGAAATGTCTGTATGTTCATGTTATACTAAGGTAGATAATCTTACAATAATATTATTGTATCTGTTTATATTACTCTAGGGGAAGGTGGCCAGATATAGGCAAATGTTTGTGTTCTGTGAAACACAATTATCGTAGGTTTTAAAGGTTCATTTCCTCTACTTAAAGTCAGATATCTGCTTGAGTAGGAAGGCAATAAGAGTGGTCTAATCCTGTTAGAATGATCTTAGTAAGAGGAAAAAATGCCCCTGAATTGTGTATTTTAGCATCAGCTTGAGGATGTAAGCTTTTCTTAGTGGGTCTCAATCATCTGTTTGTCAAACCCATTAAGCTATTCAGTTGGTCCTAAACAAAACTGATGGATGTGAGATTGATATAGGAACAAGAGTAAGGGTTTGAACACCCACTTTAGTGATTTGATGATGATTGCAAGTCCTCTCAGGCTATTAAGGCAACTCATAAAACATACCCGAGTTTCTGTCTATCTCATAAACAATTCGTTGCTTAGGTAGCTTATTGGAAACGTCCTTGCTTGGCAATCTGCTGGACTGGGGTTCAAGACGAGCTTAAGCTCAATAGTTTCCTGTAGTTTCTTGGGTGTTTAGGGGAAATATCAGCATCCATTGCCTGGCCCTCCCTGATCCTAGCTTGGGTGGAGGTGGGTCTTATCCACTGATCATATTTATATATGGTCAGTCTTTATGGCATTGTCACTGTCCCTTACCTCTGCCATTCACGAGTGACCTTTAAAACCTTTAAAACATTGTATAATGTTCATTCAATATTTACTTTATGGAGTCAATATACAAAATTGAATTTATGCAATGACACTATAAGTTTGCAGTTGAATCATAAATTTTCTGTTGCAGTTTATTAAAACTTTGCACTTCCCAAGCAATAAAGGTAGCAATATTCTCTCACTAGTAGTGGTGGAGGTATTTCAGCAAGAATAAAAACTGCTTTCAAATAATGGGGAAAAAAGACAAATATTATAAAAATGAGAAAGAGAAAAAGGGGAATTTATTTATTATTTTATTCTTCATTGCATTTCATTCGTTATAATTGTAAAAATATTCCTAAAGTCCTGATATTTTTTCAATATTTTCCCCCATTCACTCTTTTATCATTCATTCTTATTTCCTCTTGATTTCGCAGAATTTTCTGTGAGTTTACTTACGAGAATAGTAGTGAATGGAAACTTTTGATCCCTGACTTGGGAAGAAGGTGTCTGAGGTGGCTGTATTAAGAAACCTTTTATTCTAGTTTAGGCTAAATGCTATAAGCAATGGAGGATTTTTGATAAGATGTGTGGAAACTGGCAGGAAGGACCAGCTATCAAGTACAGTTGTTTTAAGGCTGGTTTCCACGAGGATAGTTCACTAGCGGCAAGTAAACTTTCCAGGATAGTAAGCGTTTGCACGAGGACACTTTGCCTTTGCACAGGATAATTTGCTGACGCCAGTAAACTATCCCTGTGTAAAGCGGCCTTTAGATATGGAAATAGGCCAGATATTGCGTGTTAGTTATAATGTGGAATGTCATGTTCAGCTTTTACCAAATGATGGAGCTGGATTAGATGTAACAGAGGCTGGAGAAAGATAGGATATCTTCTCCCTCAAAGTCTTGACAATGGGATCTTGGAATTATGAGAGAGAAGTTAGACAAAGCACAAAAGAAGAGCCAGAGGGAAAGTTAAAGGAAAAGAGGTAAATATATAGAGATTACCACATTCAGTGAGAATTTATCAGCAATCATTCCTATTGAATCTTAGATCAAATTTAAGTCATGTTACATATGAAGGATGTCTTATATCAAAATTTATACCGTAGGTTAAGTCAAGAGGTGACTTAAACGTATTGTATGCAACCTTATACGTTCTATCCCCAACTATTGGCTTATATTCCCTTTTATGATTTTAGATTTAAAAGAATTTCAAAAGTAAGAAATGTTGAATTTCAAATGTAAAGTGAATTGTTATTCGTGAATTGAAGTAGTACTGAGTAATAATATTGCATATTTGATAAATCAGAGTTTACAAAGACAGAATGAAAGGTAGTGTATGGTCGAAAGAAGGCTAGCATAATTATACTGAAATTTAGAACAATGCATGTAAAAGCCAAATATATAAGTTAAAATGACATAATACTGGATGTATGGTAATGGAAAACAATGGAAGAAAATGATGGCAGGAGATTCATCTAATTTTGGACTCTACCACTCATTAATTTTGTTTTTGGTGGGGGGATTGTTGGAGGGAGAGCTGCCCTTCAAGTTAATGAAGCAAATATATGGTTAATGTTAAGGAATTAATTATTATTTTCATGGTAACACTATAATGTTGGTTGGAGGCAGTACTGAAATTTCATGACATTGGCAATGTTGTGTTTTGTCTTTGTTATGTTATGCATTTATTGGTTAGTATTTTGATGGCAGGATCTTTTCATTATAATTGCTCAAACCTCTCTCTCTCTCTCTCTCTCTCTCTCTCTCTCTCTCTCTCTCTCTCTCTCTCTCTCTCTCTCTCTCTAACATATCGATGTCAACCTGACTTCAAGCTATTAAAACTTCTGCCTTGGATATTATCTCTCACTCTCTCTCTCTCTCTCACTCTCTCTCTCTCACTCTCTCTCTCTCTCTCTCTCTCTCTCTCTCTCTCTCTCTCTCTCTCTCTCTCTCTCTCTCTCTCTCAGGTAATGGTTTTCACTTGAAATTATACCTGTTGTAGGTGAAAATTTATAGTTAATTATACTTTAGATTTGTGAAAATAATATTTCAACTCCAATATTCGCCTGTGATGTGTATTGTGCCACTCATATTGAATACTCCTCTTATGCCATTGCAAATTATATTAAACCTGCAAACAGTAGTGTTTTCATTACTTGCACATAAAAAAAACACTGCTACTCAAGAATCTATCCCATATTTTTTAAGCCTATTCATTCAAAATCACGTAGATATGTTGTAAATAAATACTATATGTTGCTGTACTTGTTATTAATTGAGTAACAAATAAATTATTTTTATTTCAATTTTTTCTTATTCCTCGATTCATGTTCCATTGAAAATGCTATTGCTTGTAGTATGGCGTATATAATGCACTGTGATATCATTCTCATCTAAAACCTAAGGGTAAGACCATGCCGGAAGCAAGAAGCATCGAGGCACAGGCACGACTTGAGTGGCAGAGCAGCGACGAAGCTACACAGGGCCACGCCAGAAATGCCACCCTGCTACACATCACAGTACAGAAGAAACTTTCTTTCTGTACAAATATACCCTTATTATTATTATTATTATTATTATTATTATTATTATTATTATTATTATTATTATTATTACTTGCTAGGCTACAACCCTGTTTGGAAAAGCAGGATGCTACAAGCCAAGGGGCTCCAACAGGGAAAATAGCCCAGTGCGGAAAGGAAACTTAAGGAAAAATAAAATTTTTCAATATTAATCTTACCCGATGATCATGTAGCTGTCAACTCCGTTGCCCGACAGAAATCTACGGACGGGATACGCCAGCGATCGCTATACAAGAGGGGGGTGTACTCACCAGCGCCATCTGTGGTCAGGTACTCCAGTACTTCTTGTCAACACCACCTCAATTTTTCCTCTGTCGTGCCGCCGGCAAGACCTACATGGATACGCTGTTGATTTTGGAGTCTTTGTTCACGGTTTTGGTGAAGTATTTGCTCTAAAATTTAGCCTTCGCTGTACAGGAAGCTTTTCCCTTAGCTTAGATAGCTTTTGGAATTAAATTGATTTATTGGTTAACGATCTTTGCTTTACTTTGGAATTCCCCCTTGACTGTTCTCTAAATTCAAGATGTCCGACCACTCTCAAGCTCCTAAAATTAGGCGATGTAGTGTTAGGACTTGTAATAGGCGTCTTCCGAAGGCCTCTGTTGATCCTCACACCGTTTGTTCCGACTGTAGGGGAAAATCCTGTCAGTTGGAAGATCGATGTGGGGAATGTGCTGGGCTTTCGGAATTCGATTTTAATGAATTCCTCAAGTATACGACTAGGTTAGAGAGGGAGAGAGTTAGGAGGAGTTCTTCTCGCTCTTTGGTTTATTCCTCCCCCCATGATCCTCAACCTTTTCCTTCCCCTGTAGTGGTGACCCCCGAACCTACTACGAGTGCTCAGCCTGATATGTCGGATATGTTACGTGCCATTCAGGCTCTTGGTGATAAGGTGGAGTCTTTAGTGAGTGACCACAATCTTCTCTTGGCAGATGTCAAGGAACTTAAAGTGAAAAGTGCAGTGGGAAGTGTTAGTGCCAGTGGTGTGCCTAGTGTCAGTGTCAGTGTTGCGCATGAGGATACTTCTGTGCGTGCCAGTCGTCCTCCCAGTCCGGGACCTCTTGCAAGCTCCCAAGCCCAGGGGAGAAGCAACGTCGAAGGGCAAAAGGGTTCGGCAGGCCTTGATCGGCGCACAGTTGTATCCTCAGTGGTTGCGGGCGTATCTGATAGAGATCGTCACTTCCACTCCCAGACGATTGAGCCCTTAAATTCCTCGTCTGCGGAAGAAGTTTCCAGGAGGAAACGCTGGACCCAGGTCTCACGACCTCTTAAACGTAAGGTCCCGTCCGAGCGAGTCCAACGGCCCAGGTGTAGCCACTGGGCCAGTTCGGACTCGCCGCAGTCATCTGATGACTGCACACCTCCTAAGAGAGGTAAAGCGGTGCCTCAACAGGCCTCTGCTCCAACTTCTGTTGATCCCAAGTGGTCTATGCTGCAGACTATGCAGTCTCAGCTTGCGGTTTTGATGCAGGAGTTTCAGGCAGAGAAGGTTAGCACACCTCCTCCTGCGAGAGCTCCTCCACCTCTGCGCAGTCCACCCTGCCAGACGTATGATGTTGAGGCTCCTCCTGCTTCCATGCGTGAGCTGCCGCATTGGGAGTTGCCAGGTACCAGCGCTATGCAGCAACCTCCTCTTTCCTTGAGGCAGGAGCCTCTTGCTATGCGGCAACCTCCTCAACCCTTGAGGCAGGAGCCTCTTGCTATGCGGCAACCTCCTCTACCCATGAGGCAGGAGCCTCATGCGTTGCGGCAACCTCCTCTACCCATGAGGCAGCAACCTCATGCTATGCGGCAACCGCCTCAACCCTTGAGGCAAGAGCCTCTCTCTGCGCAGCAACCTCCTCAACCCTTGAGGCAGGCGCAACCCTTGAGGCAGGAACCTCATGCTATGAGGCAGCCTCCTCAACGCATGCAGCAGCCGCATTCTTCGCAGCATGAGCCTCTTCCCATTCAACATAAGCCGCATACCATGCAGCATGAACCTCATGCCTTACAGCATTCGCTTCTGACCACGCTTGCTCCTCAGACCACCGCAGAACCTCCTTCACCCCAGCCTCATGACTTTGTCATTGCCAGCCCTCAGCCTCTTCAGCAGAGGCATGATGATGGATCCGCAAGTGCGCATGCACCCGTTCTACAGGATTCAGCCATTCAGCATGCCGCTATACCGTTACCTCTCGCTTCTCAACTCTCAGGCGATGAGGTTTCTGAGGATGAAGCTGCTCACCTGGATGATCCTTCTTCTGATGTGGAGGAACACAAGTCTTCGCCGCCTTCCTTAGACTTTCGTAAGGTCCTGGCTCTGTTCAGAGAGTTATACCCTGAACACTTCGTTTCTGCAACCCCTCGTTCTCCTCCATCCGAGTTTTCTCTAGGCATGCAGCCTATTACGTCTGCCTACACCAAGCTTGTCCTCGCCAGATCATCAAAGAGAGCTTTGAGGGTTTTAGGGGATTGGTTGCAGTCCAGGCAGCAACTGGGAAGGACATCTTTTGTGTTTCCTCCTCCTAAGCTGGCTTCTAAGTCGGGCGTCTGGTATGCCACGGGAGAGGAACCTGGCTTGGGGGTCCCTGCCTCTGCCCAGGCCGACTTCTCAAGTTTGGTTGACTCTCCCCGTAGGTCGGCTATGAGACGCTCGAAGGTCTGCTGGACTTTTTCTGATCTGGACCACTTGTTGAAGGGAGTCTTTCGCGCCTTCGAAATTTTTAATTTCCTCGATTGGTGCCTGGGGGCTTTAAGCAGGAAGACTTCCCCTTCTGACAAAGACTCGGCCATGCTGATCATGTCCTGTATGGACAGAGCAATTCGCGATGGTTCTGGCGAACTTGCCTCTATTTTTGTCTCAGGAGTCCTCAAGAAAAGGGAACATCTATGCTCCTACTTATCGACTGGCATCACCCCTTGCCAGAGGTCACAGTTGCTGTTTGCTCCTCTCTCCAAGTTCCTGTTTCCGGAGGAGCTAATCAAGGAGATGGCTGCGGCTCTTATCCAGAAAGATACGCATGACCTCATGGCCTCTTCAGCACGTAAGGCTAAGACCGTACCTTCCGTGCCGAGATCTTACCGCACCCCTGTGGCTGATACACCTGCTACCAGATTCATTCCGCCCTTTCGTGGCAGAGCCCCCAGTAGAGGAAGTTCCCGTGCAGACAGTCACCGGGGCAAGTCCAAGAAAGGTGCCAAGTCCACGAAAAGCAAGCTTTGACTTCCCTCCTCTCCAGACAGCTGTAGGAGCCAGACTCAAGACCTTCTGGCAAGCCTGGGAAAGAAGAGGTGCAGACGCTCAGTCTGTCAAGTGGCTAAGGGAGGGTTACAGAATTCCGTTCTGCCGCAATCCCCCTCTGACCACATCTCCCATCAACCTCTCTCCCAACTACAAGGAGAAGGACAAGAGGCTAGCGTTACATCAAGAGGTGTCGCTCCTGTTACAGAAGGAGGCAGTGGTGATAGTCCGGGACCATCAATCCCCGGGCTTTTACAACCGTCTCTTCCTGGTGGCCAAGAAGACAGGAGGTTGGAGACCGGTGCTGGACGTCAGTGCGCTCAATGCTTATGTCACCAAGCAGACGTTCACAATGGAGACGACGAAGTCGGTCCTAGCAGCGGTCAGGCAGGAGGACTGGATGGTCTCGTTGGATCTGAAAGACGCCTACTTTCACGTTCCCATCCATCCAGACTCCCAACCTTTTCTGAGATTCGTCTTTGGAGAGGTTGTGTACCAGTTCCAAGCCCTGTGCTTTGGCCTAAGCACGGCACCTCTTGTGTTTACGCGACTGATGAGGAATATTGCGAAATTCCTTCACTTGGCAGACATCAGAGCCTCCCTTTATTTAGACGACTGGCTTTTAAGAGCCCCCACAAGTCGTCGCTGTCTGGAGAGTCTCAGATAGACTTTGGATTTGACCAAGGAACTGGGTCTCTTGGTCAATTTAGAGAAGTCCCAGCTCGTTCCTTCCCAAACCATCGTTTACCTGGGAATGGAGATTCAGAGTCGAGCTTTTCGGGCTTTTCCGTCGGCCCCAAGAATCAACCAAGCCCTAGAGTGCATCCTGAGCATGCTGAAGAAGAACCGATGCTCGGTGAGGCAGTGGATGAGTCTAACAGGGACTCTTTCATCGCTAGCCCTGTTCATCGAGTTAGGGAGACTCCACCTCCGCCCCCTTCAGTACCATCTAGCAGCTCACTGGAACAAGGATATGACGCTCGAGACGGTCTCTATTCCTGTTTCCAAAGAGATGAGGGCTACTCTAACGTGGTGGAAGAACAGCATTCTTCTCAAGGAGGGTCTCTCATTAGCTGTTCAGACCCCCGACCTTCATCTCTACTCGGACGCATCAGACTCGGGCTGGGGCGCGACATTGGACGGACAGGAATGCTCGGGGACATGGAACCAGGAACAGGAAACGCTTCACATCAATTGCAAGGAGTTGTTGGCAGTTCATCTGGCCTTAATGAACTTCAAGTCCCTCCTGCTAAACAAGGTGGTGGAGGTGAACTCCGACAACACCACAGCCTTGGCGTACATCTCCAAGCAGGGAGGGACTCATTCGAGGAAGCTGTTCGAGATCGCAAGGGACCTCCTCATTTGGTCAAAAAGTCGAAAACTCACGCTGGTAACGAGGTTCATTCAGGGCGATATGAATGTCTCGGCAGATCGCCTCAGCAGGAAGGGTCAAGTCATCCCCACAGAGTGGACCCTTCACAAGAACGTGTGCAACAGACTTTGGGCCCTGTGGGGTCAGCCAACTATAGATCTGTTCGCTACCTCGATGACCAAGAGGCTCCCATTGTACTGTTCCCCGATTCCAGACCCGGCAGCAGTTCACGTGGATGCTTTTCTGCTGGATTGGTCCCACCTCGACCTGTATGCATTCCCGCCGTTCAAGATCATCAACAGGGTTCTTCAGAAGTTCGTCTCTCACGAAGGGACACGGCTGACGTTGGTTGCTCCCCTTTGGCCTGCAAGAGAATGGTTCACAGAGGTACTGCAATGGCTGGTCGACGTTCCCAGGACTCTCCCTCTAAGACTGGACCTTCTGCGTCAACCTCACGTAAAGAAGGTACACCCAAGCCTCCACGCTCTTCGTCTGACTGCCTTCAGACTATCGAAAGACTCTCTAGAGCTAGAGGCTTTTCGAAGGAGGCAGCCAGAGCGATTGCCAGAGCAAGGAGGATATCCACTCGCAGAGTCTATCAATCTAAGTGGGAAGTCTTCCGAAGCTGGTCCAGAACCAATGCAGTTTCCTCTACCAGTACCACTGTAACCCAAGTTGCTGACTTCCTGTTACTGTACATCTTAGGAATGTTAGATCTCTATCAGCTCCTACGATCAAGGGGTACAGAAGTATGTTGGCAGCGGTTTTCCGCCACAGAGGCTTGGATCTTTCCTCCAACAAAGATCTGCAGGACATCCTTAGGTCTTTTGAGACCTCTAAAGAACGTCGGTTGTCCACTCCAGGCTGGAACCTAGACGTAGTCCTAAGGTTCCTTATGTCATCTAGATTTGAACCTCTCCAGTCAGCCTCTTTCAAAGACCTCACTCTCAAAACTCTTTTCCTCGTCTGCCTTGCAACAGCCAAAAGAGTAAGTGAGGTTCACGCCTTCAGCAGGAACATAGGTTTCACATCTGAAACGGCTACATGTTCCTTACAGCTCGGTTTTTTGGCAAAAAATGAGCTTCCTTCACGTCCTTGGCCTAAATCGTTCGAAATACCTAGCCTTTCCAACATGGTGGGTAACGAACGGGAGAGAGTACTTTGCCCTGTCAGAGCTCTTAAGTACTATCTTAAAAGGTCAAAACCCTTGCGAGGACAATCAGAGGCCTTATGGTGTGCTATTAAGAAACCTTCGCTGCCTATGTCTAAGAACGCAGTTTCTTACTACATAAGGCTTCTGATTAGAGAAGCTCATTCTCATATGAAGGAAGAAGACCTTGCTTTGCTGAAGGTAAGGACACATGAAGTGAGAGCTGTGGCTACTTCAGTGGCCTTCAAACAGAACCGTTCTCTGCAGAGTATTATGGATGCAACCTATTGGAGGAGCAAGTCAGTGTTTGCATCATTCTATCTCAAAGATGTCCAGTCTCTTTACGAGAACTGCTACACCCTGGGACCATTCGTAGCAGCGAGTGCAGTAGTAGGTGAGGGCTCAGCCACTACATTCCCATAATCCCATAACCTTTTTAACCTTTCTCTTGAATGCTTTTATTGTTGTTTTGGGTTGTACGGTGGGCTAAGAAGCCTTCCGCATCCTAGTTGATTTGGCGGGTGGTCAATTCTTTCTTGAGAAGCGCCTAGGTTAGAGGTTGTGATGAGGTCCTTTAGTATGGGTTGCAGCCCTTTATACTTCAGCACCTAAGAGTTGTTCAGCCTCCTAAGAGGACCGCTGCGCTCAGTAAGGAAGACGTACTTATTAAAGGCAGAGTAATGGTTCAAGTCGACTTCCTTACCAGGTACTTATAATTTTATTTGTTATTTTGAATAACTGATAAAAATGAAATACGGGATACTTAGCTTCTTGATTAACATGTATACTGGTTTTCACCCACCCCCCTGGGTGTGAATCAGCTACATGATCATCGGGTAAGATTAATATTGAAAAATGTTATTTTCATTAGTAAAATAAATTTTTGAATATACTTACCCGATGATCATGATTTAATTGACCCACCCATCCTCCCCATAGAGAACCAGTGGACCGAGGAAAAAATTGAGGTGGTGTTGACAAGAAGTACTGGAGTACCTGACCACAGATGGCGCTGGTGAGTACACCCCCCTCTTGTATAGCGATCGCTGGCGTATCCCGTCCGTAGATTTCTGTCGGGCAACGGAGTTGACAGCTACATGATCATCGGGTAAGTATATTCAAAAATTTATTTTACTAATGAAAATAACATATTTCAAGAAGAGTAACATTGAAATAAATATCTCCTGTATAAACTATAAAAAACTTTATCAAAACAAGAGGAAGTGAAATAAGATAGAATACTGTGCCTGAGTGTACCCTCAAGCAAGAGAACTCTAACCCAAGACAGAATTGTTTGGTCTTTGGTGAAAATGTGTGGAACCACTGTGACATTTCAAAACGTGGCACATTGATCAGTGATAACTGCAGATGGTCAGGCCTTCCTTCTCATCCGGTATGGCAGAATACATTATGATTCAGATTGCCATAAACCTCTTGCTTGTAACCTCCATACTTTCTGCATCCAGTGTGGCCTTATCCTAAGTGTAGCCAAGACACTGTAAGTGAAAGATACGGAACATATCCTGGTGGTCAAAAGGAATTGATTTGGACTTTGTTATACTGTAAATGGGAATTATTTGTAAATCAATCCAGTTAAAAAGAGGTACGCATTACAAAGAATGCTCTTCGAGCATGAGGTCATTATTTTAAGGTGAGATAAGGCCAATTTAAGGCAGAAGTACCTAGATTATCAAAGGAATTTATCACCTCAGATAACCTCAAGTTTTTTTATTTTGAAGTGATCATGAAAAGAATTTTAACTCAACTGAAACTCGAGCAGTTTTTGAGATAAGCGTTACTGAATTTTTATACTGCCAGGAAAAGAAGAGATGAGGAATTGGAGACTGAACATTAATAGAATATCTAGCCGCCCTAGCGTGGGCCGTATAGCCTGGTTATATATATATATATATATATATATATATATATATATATATATATATATATATATATATATATATATATATATATATATATATACATATATATATATATATATTTCCAAGTTGGAGCCCCTGGGCTTATAGCATCTTGCTTTTCCAACTAAGGTTACAGCTGCTATTACTTGTCCTGTTGTTGCTGTTACTTGTTATTGCTGTTGCTTGTCCTTGCTGCTGTTACCTGTCCTTGCTTCTGTTATTTGTCTTACTGCTGTCACTTGTTCTTGCTGTTGCTTTTCCTTGTTGCTGTTACGTGACCTTGCTTCTGTTATTTGTTCTTACTGCTGTTACTTGTTCTTACTGTTGCTGTTACTTGTCCTTGCTGCTGTTAATTGTTCTTGTTGTTGCTGTTACTTGTCCTTGCAGCTGTTATTTGTTCTTCCTGCTGTTACTTGTCCTTGCTGCTGTTACTTGTTCTTGCTGTTGGTGTTACTTGTCCTTGCTGTTGCTGTTACTTGTATTTGATGTTACTTTTTGCTATTAATTGTCCTGGCTGCTGCCACTTATTCTTGCTTCTGTTACTTGTACTTGCTGCTGTTACTTGTATTTGCTGCTGCCACTTGTTCTTGCTTCTGTTACTTGCCCTTGCTCCTGTTGCATGCCCTTGCTGTTTTTACTTGTTCTTACTTCTGTTACTTGTCCTAACTGCTGTTACTTGTCCTTGCTGCTGTTACTTGTCCTTGCTGCTGTTACTTATTCTTGCTGTTGCTGTTACTTTTCCTTGCTGCTGTTACTTGTTCTTGCTGTTGCTGTTACTTGTCCTTGCTGCTGTCGTTTGTTCTTGTTGCTGTTACCTATCCTTGCTGCTGTTACATATTCTTGCTGTTGTTACCTATTCTTTGCTGTTGCTGTTACTTTTCATTGCTGCTGTTACTTGTCCTTGTTGCTGCTACTTGTTCTTGCTGCTGTTAATTGTCCTGGCTACTGTTACTTGTTCTTGCTTCTGTTACTTGTTTTTGCTGCTGTTGCTTGTTCTTGCTGCTGTTACTTGTTCTTCCTATTGCTGTTACGTGTCCTTACTGTTTTTACTTATTCTTGCTGCTGGTACTTGTCCTTGCAGTTGTTACTTGTCATTGCTGCTGTTACTTGTCCTTGCTGCTGTTACTTGTCCTTACTCCTGTTACTTGTTCTTGCTGCAGTTACTTGTATTTGCTTCTGTTGCTTGTCCTTGCTGTTTTTACTTGTACATGCTTCTGTTGCTTGTCCTTGTTTTTTCAATATTAAACTTAGCCGGTGATTATATAAGCTGCAGCTCTGCTGCTCGACAGAAAACTCTACGTTCAAAATCCGCCAGCGATCGCCATGCAGGTAGGGGGTGTACATCAACAGCGCCATCTGTCGGGCAGGTACTCAGTACTCAATGTAAACACAGAACTCAATTTTCTCTGTCGTGCTACCGGCAAGACCTACTAATTCGCTGTTGCTAACTGGATTGGTTTTCACATCTTTTTGGTGAAGTACACATTTCTGGTTTTGAGCTTTCGCTTTGCAGGCTTTATCTTCAATACATCCTTGCATTCTTTTGTTGATATCGGATTTTTTGTTGATGACTTTGGATAGTTTTTGAATTCCCCACTTGACTAATTCAAAATGGCTGACCCTTCTCAAGTCCCTAAATTCAGGAAGTGTAATGCTAGGGACTGTTCAAGGCGTCTTCCGAAGGCCTCTATCGATCCTCACACCGTTTGTTCCAATTGTCGGGATAAAACCTGCCAATTGGAAGATCGATTTGAGGAATGCGTTGGGCTTTCGGAATTCGATTTCATCGAATTCCTTAAATATACACGTAGGCTAGAGAGAGATAGAGTCAGGAGAAGTTCGTCTCGCTCCGTTGAATTTTCCTCTCCTCATGCCCCACAACCTATTCCTTCCCCTGTAGTGGTTGCTCCTGATCCCCCTTCTAGCACTCAACAACCTTCGATGGCAGATATGATGCGTGCCATCCAAGCTCTTGGTGAGAGAGTCGAGTCCTTGGCTAGTAACCGCAACCAGCTCATGGCAGACGTCAAGGAGCTGAAGTGTAAGAGTGCAGTGGGTGATAAAGTGAGTGATAGTGTTGTGGATAGTGTTGCGCTTGAGGGTTCGTCTGTTCGTGCCTGTCGTCCTCCCAGTCCGGGACCTCTTGCAAGCTCCCAAGCCCAGGGGAGAAGCAATGTCGTACGACCAAAGGGTTCGAGAGGCTTTAATCAGCGAACAGACGTTCCCTCCGTGGTTTCGGGCGTATCTACCCAAGATCGCCCCACCCACACTAAGACGAGTGAGCCCATTTATTCCTCGTCTGCGGAAGAGGTTTCTCGTAAGAAACCATGGACCAAGGTCTCGCGGCCTCTTAAGCGCAAGTCGGTCCCTTCCGCTCAAGTCCAACGGCCCAGTTGTAGCCACTGGGTCAGTTCGGACTCGCTGCAGTCTTCCGACGACTGCTCACCTCCTAAGAGAGGCAAAGCGGTACCGCATCAGGCAGTCACACCGTCTGTTGCCGCACCTGCTCCTGTAGACCCTAAGTGGTCTTTGCTGCAGACCATGCAGGCTCAGTTAACGTCATTGATGCAGGACTTTCGTGCGGAGAAGATTGACGCTGCACCAACCTCTAGCCTACAACCACCCACGGTTGTGCATCCTGTGGACGCTGAGGCAACCTTCGACCGCACTCCAGCTAAGAGAGTCCCGCCACCCATGCGCTGCCAGCCGCATGTTGACGTTCAGCGACGCACGGAACCTTCCGTTGACGTTCGCGAGGTACAACAACAGTCTAAGTTGTTTTGTTTTGACGCGGTGCGTCAACCTCCGCAACCCATTGTGGTTACCTCTGCTCGCCCACATCAGACTACACAGTCTGGAGTAGACGCTATGCGTCCCCGCGCTGCTATGGTTGTTGCCAGTTCACAGACTGGGCAACAGTTCCATGACGTTGCGTCCGGTTCAGTCACACGTGCACCCGTGCTGCCGGATTCAGCTGACCAGCCGATTCCTACTCCTTTGCCGCTTCCTCCTCAGTTCTCAGATGATGGACTCTCTGATGATGACGACGCGGCCCACATTGATGACCCACATACGGACCTTGACGAACCCAAGACCACGCAACCCTCTTTGGACTTTAGGAAAGTTCTTGCTCTATTCAAAGAGACGTATCCGGACCAGTTTGTGTCTGCGGCCCCACGCTCCCCTCCATCAGAGTTTGCTTCAGGTACGCAGTCATCCGCGCCTGCCTTTACGAAACTCGTCCTCGCCCGCTCGTCCAAGAGAGCTTTACGGGTTTTAGGAGACTGGATGCAGTCCAAAAAGGACCTAGGGAAGACAGCGTTTTCGTTTCCCCCTGCGAGACTCTCCTCCAGATCGAGCGTCTGGTATGCCACGGGAGAAGTTCTCGGCTTGGGAGTTCCTGCCTCTGCCCAGGGCGACTTCTCAAGCCTGGTAGACTCTCCCCGCAGGCTAGCCATGAGACGCTCTAAGATATGCTGGTCTCCTACGGACTTAGACCATCTGTTGAAAGGAGTGTTTAGAGCCTTCGAGGTCTTTAACTTTTTGGACTGGTGTCTGGGAGCTTTGAGCAGGAAGATCTCCCCTTCTGACAAGGAATCTTCCTTGCTCATAATGTCCTGCATGGACAAGGCCATACGAGACGGATCTAGTGAACTTGCGGCTTCGTTCGTATCCGGGGTCCTCAAGAAACGGGAGAACCTTTGCTCTTTCCTGTCAGCTGGAGTAACACCATGTCAGAGATCTGAACTCCTTTTTGCTCCACTCTCTAAGTGCCTTTTTCCAGAGGACTTAATTAAGGAGATTGCTGCCTCTTTGATTCAGAAGGACACCCATGACCTGGTTGCGTCCTTTGCCCGCAAAGCCACCCCTTTGCCTTCCGTGTCAAGACCCAGGATGGACACACCAGCGTCCAGATTCATTCCGCCCTTTCGTGGCAGAGCCTCCAGCAGAGGAGGTGCTCGTGCCGAAGGGAGACGTGGGAAGAAGAAAGGTACCAAGTCCTTTAAAGGCAGAGTCTGACTGCCTCCTTCTTCAGACAGCAGTGGGAGCCAGACTCAAGAACTTCTGGCAGACCTGGGAGGCAAGAGGCGCAGATGCACAATCTGTGAAGCTGCTCAGAGAAGGGTACAAGATCCCGTTTGTCCGCAAACCCCCTCTAGCAACGTGTCCCATCGATCTCTCTCCCAGGTACAGAGAGGAACACAAGAGACGAGCTTTGAAGCAGGAGGTGTCTCTCTTACTAGAAAAGGGAGCGGTAGTCAAAGTCCGGGACCATCAATCCCCGGGCTTCTACAACCGTCTCTTCTTAGTGGCAAAGAAGACAGGTGGGTGGAGGCCGGTGCTAGACGTCAGTGCGCTGAATGTCTTTGTCACAAAGCAGACGTTCGCCATGGAGACCACAAAGTCTGTTCTAGCAGCGGTCAGAAAGGAAGACTGGATGGTCTCTTTAGACCTAAGGGACGCATACTTTCACGTCCCCATCCACCCAGACTCCCAACCTTTTCTGAGGTTCGTTTACGAAAAGGTTGTCTACCAATTTCAAGCCCTGTGCTTTGGCCTAAGCACAGCTCCTCTTGTGTTTACGAGGCTGATGAGGAATATAGCCAAATTCCTTCATTTAGCGGACATCAGAGCCTCCCTCTATTTGGACTCTAGATCTGATCAAGGAATTGGGTCTCCTGGTCAATATAGAAAAGTCTCAACTGGTCCCATCCCAAACTATTGTGTATTTAGGGATGGAGATTCACAGTCAAGCTTTTCAGGCTTTTCCGTCGGCCCCCAGAACAAGTCAAGCCCAGGTATGCATCCAGAACATGCTGAAGAGGGAACGATGTTCAGTCAGACAGTGGATGAGTCTGATAGGGACGCTATCATCCCTGGAACAGTTTGTTTCGTTAGGGAGACTATACCTCCGTCCCCTTCAATTTCACCTAGCTGTTTACTGGAAAAAGGACAAGACGCTAGAAGCGGTCTCGATCCCCATTTCCGAGAAGATGAAGTCGTCCCTGACTTGGTGGAAGGACAGTATCAGCCTCAGAGAGGGTCTTCCCCTGGCTGTTCAGACCCCCAACCACGTTCTCTTCTCGGACGCATCGGACACGGGCTGGGGTGCGACTTTAGACGGTCGGGAATGCTCGGGAACTTGGAACTCGCATCAAAGAACGTTACATATCAACTGCAAGGAGCTACTGGCAGTTCATCTGGCCTTGAAAAGCTTCAAGTCCCTCCTTCAAGGCAAAGTGGTGGAGGTGAACTCGGACAACACCACGGCTTTGGTGTACATCTCCAAGCAAGGAGGGACCCATTCTATGACGTTGTACGAGATCGCAAGGGACCTCCTCACCTGGTCAAAAGATCTAAACCTTTCACTAGTAACGAGGTTCATCCAAGGCCACTTGAATGTCATGGCAGATTGCCTCAGTCGGAAGGGACAAATCATTCCAACAGAATGGATCCTACACAAGGATGTGTGCAAGAGACTGTGGGCCACATGGGGCCAGCCTACCATAGATCTCTTCGCAACCTCGATGACCAAGAGGCTCCCAATACTGTATATTGCTCACCAATCCCGGACCCAGCAGCAGTTCATATAGATGCCTTTCTACTGGATTGGTCACATCTAGACCTTTATGCATTCCCCCCGTTCAAGATTGTCAACAAGGTACTGCAGAAGTTCGCCTCTCACGAAGGGACAAGGTTGACGTTAGTTGCTCCCCTCTGGCCCGCGAGAGAATGGTTCACCGAGGTACTTCAATGGCTGGTGGACGTTCCCAGAACTCTTCCTCTAAGGGTGGACCTTCTATGTCAGCCACACGTAAAGAAGGTACACCAAGGCCTCCACGCTCTTCGTCTGACTGCCTTCAGACTATCGAAAGACTCTCTAGAGCTAGAGGCTTTTCGAAGGAGGCAGCCAGGGCGATTGCTAGAGCAAGGAGGACATCCACTCTTAGAGTCTACCAGTCGAAGTGGGAAGTCTTTCGAAACTGGTGCAAGTCAGTATCAGTATCCTCGACCAGTACCTCTGTAACCCAAATAGCTGACTTCCTATTATATCTGAGGAAAGAAAGATCTCTTTCAGCTCCCACGATCAAAGGTTACAGAAGCATGTTGGCATCAGTCTTCCGTCACAGAGGCTTAGATCTTTCCAACAACAAAGATCTACAGGACCTCCTTAAGTCTTTTGAGACCACGAAGGAGCGTCGTTTGGCTACACCTGGTTGGAATTTAGACGTGGTACTAAGATTCCTTATGTCAGAAAGGTTCGAGCCGCTACAATCAGCCTCCTTTAAAGATCTCACTTTAAAGACACTTTTCCTGGTTTGCTTGGCCACAGCTTAAAGAGTCAGTGAGATTCACGCCTTCAGCAGGAACATCGGATTTTCATCTGAAACGGCTACATGTTCTTTACAGCTTGGTTTTCTAGCCAAAAACGAGCTACCTTCTCGTCCTTGGCCGAAATCGTTCGATATTCCAAGCCTTTCAAATATGGTTGGAAATGAACTAGAAAGAGTCTTATGCCCTGTTAGAGCTCTTAAGTTCTATTTAAAACGAACTAAACCTTTACGAGGACAGTCAGAAGCTTTATGGTGTTCTATTAAGAAACCTTCTTTGCCCATGTCAAAGAATGCCTTATCTTATTATATCAGATTGTTGATACGAGAAGCTCATTCCCATCTGAGTGAGGAAGACCAAGCTTTGCTGAGGGTAAGGACACATGAAGTTAGAGCTGTCGCAACTTCAGTAGCCTTTAAACAAAATAGATCTCTGCAGAGTATAATGGACGCAACCTATTGGAGAAGCAAATCAGTGTTCGCGTCTTTTTATCTTAAAGATGTCCAGTCTCTTTACGAGAACTGCTACACCCTGGGACCATTCGTAGCAGCGAGTGCAGTAGTGGGTGAGGGCTCAACCACTACATTCCCCTAATTCCATAACCTTTTTAATCTTTCTCTTGAAATGTTTTTTATTGTTGTTTTTGGGTTGTCCGGAAGGCTAAGAAGCCTTTCGCATCCTGGTTGATTTGGCGGGTGGTCAAATTCTTTTCTTGAGAAGCGCCTAGATTAGAGGTTTTGATGAGGTCCTGTAGTATGGGTTGCAACCCTTGATACTTCAGCTCCTAGGGGTCGCTCAGCATCCTAAGAGGATCGCGAGGCTCCGTAAGGAAGACGTACTTAAAAAGGCAGAGTAATTGTTCAAGTCGACTTCCTTACCAGGTACTTATTTATTTTATGTTTGTTATTTTGAATAACTGCTAAAATGAAATAAAAAATCCTTAGCTCATAATAATGTAAACAATTATTGCTGGTCTCTACCCACCCCCCTGGGTGTGATTCAGCTTATATAATCACCGGCTAAGTTTAATATTGAAAAATGTTATTTTTATAATAAAATAAATTTTTGAATATACTTACCCGGTGATTATATATTAAAGGACCCTCCCTTCCTCCCCAATAGAGGCCCAGTGGACCGAGGAGAAAATTGAGTTCTGTGTTTACATTGAGTACTGAGTACCTGCCCGACAGATGGCGCTGTTGATGTACACCCCCTACCTGCATGGCGATTGCTGGCGGATTTTGAACGTAGAGTTTTCTGTCGAGCAGCAGAGCTGCAGCTTATATAATCACCGGGTAAGTATATTCAAAAATTTATTTTATTATAAAAATAACATGTTTTTACTTGTCCTTGCTGTTGCTGTTGCTTGTCCTTGCTGCTGTTACTTGTACTTGCTGCAGTTACTTGTTCTTGCTGCTATTACTTGTTCTTCTTGTTGTTGTTACTTGTCCTTGCTTCTGTTGCTTGTCCTTGCTACTATTACTTGTCCTTGCTGTTGCTGTTGCTTGTCCTTGCTGCTGTTACTTGTTCTTGCTGCTGTTACTGGTAGTGGAGCCCTGGACGTTATAATGCTCCAAGAAGTCGGGCCAGCTTATATACGTCCTTTCTGTATCTCTTGGAAGGAAATTATCCTGGCGGGATATCTTGGAATGGGACGGAAGGTCACTTATCATCAAAGATCTATGTAGACCACCCATCTCACCCACACCCCCCACGCCCACAAAATTTCATGGGTGTTTTGAGGTGTCTCATGTTTTGCCACATGATCTTAATGTTTATCTATAAGGTTATAAAGAATTATAAAAGACAAAAGTCAAAATGACCAAAATGTATCTCGTATTGATATAAGCTAATGTTGGTAAAGGACATTTTTTCTTTAATTCATTTTATGCAGAAGAATACAATAAAAAAGATGTTTCTACTAATTAAAAAAGAGAAAGAAAAAGAGAATCATATATATACATATATATATATATATATATATATATATATATATATATATATATATATATATATATATATATATATATATATATATATATATGTAATCATCAGCCATTGCTAATTCACTGCAGGACAAAGGTCTCAGACATGTCCTTTCAATCTGTCCTTTTAGGGGTTTTCTATGCCAGTCTATAATTTTCTTAGCTCGTCAAGCCATCGTCTTCTCTTCTATCCCCTGCTTCGTTTGCAAATTCTTGGGACCCATCTGTTATTCCTTTTTTTCACACACATGCATATTATATATATATATATATATATATATATATATATATATATATATATATATATATATAAAGTATGACATGATGGTAATAGTAAATAATTTATATTTAGGTCAGAAAACTGCGAGATATTTTACCGGATTTTAAGATTTCCCTTTTTTTTCTTTTTTTTTTGACATTTCATTGAAAAATCAAATTCTAATTTATGTTTTATCGAATTTATTTTTGTCACATTTTCACTATTGTATGTCATTTATTTTGTTCTTTCTAAAATTATCTTGAACAAACTTTGTATGAGTCGAGTTTTACTTATTAAAGGTTTTAAAAGTAGCTCATGATGTCCTTTAGAGACTGGCCTTTTATACATATGATCAGCGCCCAAGCTGAGACCAGGGAGAGCCAGGCACTGGCTGCTGATGGCTCAGCAGGTAGATGTATAAGCTGGATTACCATTAACATATTTATACAAGTATAAGTCAGGTAGTATTTTGGCCAAGGCACCAGCCACCCGTTGAGATACTAGCACTAGAGAGTTATGGGGTGTTTTGACTGGCTAGACAGTAGTACACTGGATCATTCTCACTGGTTACGGTTCATTTTCCCATTGCTTACACATACACCGAATAGTCTAGTCTATTCTTTACAGATTCTCCTTTGTCATACATCCGACAATGCTGAGGTTACCAAACAATTCTCCTTATTACACTGTAATTGTTCAGTGGCTACTTTCCTCTCGGTAAGGGTAGAAGAGACTCTTTAGCTAGGGTAAGCAGCTCTTCTAGGAGAAGGACACCCCAAAATCAAACCATTGTTCTCCAGTCTTGGGTAGTGCCATAACCTCTGTACTATGGTCTTCCACTGTTTTGGGTTAAAGTTCTCTTGCTTGAGGGTACACTCAGACACAATATTCTGTCTGTTTTTTTATTTACTCACTGGCTATTTTTCATTTTTGGAGCCCTTGGGCTTATATCATCCTGTTTTTCCAACTAGGGTTGTAGCTTAGCAGATAATAATGATACTAATGATTTTTTTGATTTTCATTTTGGCCTTCGTTTTTAGATATATACTTTTGGGTACATACAGGTTAAAGTGACACTCCTGTTTTGGAATATATGAAAATTTCAGAATTGAAACCTTTATCTTATGATAATACACTTATCATTTAATTAAATCACTTGAAAAAAAGGATTTTGGAATAAGGTCAAATGCTATATATGCTGTTTTATTTGTGTTATAATCAAAGCAAAGTAATCACCAACTATTAATCATGTTAAAAACCACATTTATTCCAACCTTAATAACACTGCTGTTAGAATCTGGTCTCACGGGGGGAAGACATTGAAAATTAACGGTTTCTTAGTTAATCTGCATTTTGAAATGCTCAAGTTTTTTTTTTATTTTTCAGATGAGTTTAGGAAATAAAATCCCTCCAATATTTTCGAAAACAGATTTTCAGAAAATCATTATAATAAAAAAAGGTCTTCCAGTTTGGGATTCAGTAACGTCAGTTCTACCATCTGAAATCAGTAGCAAAGTCCAGGTGTGAAGTGGCTGGGCTGGAGACTTGGAGTTTGGAATTAAATTTTACACATTAGGGCTGTTGCCACTCACATTATCGATCATTTTGAACAGGTCAGGTTCCATGTGGTCCATCAGTAACATGCTGACGCATTGTGGGAAGAAGGAGTTGCGGAAGCAGTCTGCCCTGGAGGGAAAATAAGAAAAGTTTCATTAAGGATTTTGTAAGGAAAACGGGACCCAGCGTTGCATTGTGGGTGGTAGAATTGAAGGCATAATTGGTGAGTAATACGAACTGGTTTAGAATTACTTTATTGTGTAGCTAACACAAAAGGTTTAGAATTACTGTATTGTGTAGCTAACACAAAAGGTTTAGAATTACTGTATTGTGTAGCTAAAACAAAAGGTTTAGAATTACTTTATTGTGTAGCTAACACCAAAGGTTTAGAATTACTTTATTGTGTAGCTAAAACAAAAGGTTTAGAATTACTTTATTGTGTAGCTAAAACAAAAGGTTTAGAATTACTTTATTGTGTAGCTAAAACAAAAGGTTTAGAATTACTGTATTGTGTAGCGAACACAAAAGGTTTAGAATTACTGTATTGTGTAGCGAACACAAAAGCTTTAGAATTACTGTATTGTGTAGCGAACACAAAAGGTTTAGAATTACTTTATTGTGTAGCTAACACAAAAGGTTTAGAATTACTGTATTGTGTAGCGAACACAAAAGCTTTAGAATTACTGTATTGTGTAGCTAAAACAAAAGGTTTAGAATTACTGTATTGTGTAGCGAACACAAAAGCTTTAGAATTACTGTATTGTGTAGCGAACACAAAAGCTTTAGAATTACTTTATTGTGTAGCGAACACAAAAGCTTTAGAATTACTGTATTGTGTAGCTAAAACAAAAGGTTTAGAATTACTGTATTGTGTAGCGAACACAAAAGCTTTAGAATTACTGTATTGTGTAGCTAAAACAAAAGGTTTAGAATTACTGTATTGTGTAGCGAACACAAAAGCTTTAGAATTACTGTATTGTGTAGCGAACACAAAAGCTTTAGAATTACTTTATTGTGTAGCGAACACAAAAGCTTTAGAATTACTGTATTGTGTAGCGAACACAAAAGCTTTAGAATTACTGTATTGTGTAGCGAACACAAAAGCTTTAGAATTACTTTATTGTGTAGCGAACACAAAAGCTTTAGAATTACTGTATTGTGTAGCGAACACAAAAGCTTTAGAATTACTGTATTGTGTAGCGAACACAAAAGCTTTAGAATTACTGTATTGTGTAGCGAACACAAAAGGTTTAGAATTACTGTATTGTGTAGCTAACACAAAAGGTTTAGAATTACTTTATTGTGTAGCTAACACAAAAGGATTATGAAATTTGTTATGATTTTTGTACTTAGGGAAATAAAAACTCAGATTGGAGTTAACACAATAGAAGGAATAGGAAATTTTGTTTTAGAATTTCTCAATAGATAAAATAAAATCCTTTTAATCATTTAAAATAAAACTAAATTTACTGACATCTCTGGACATTGTCAGAATACTTAAATACGGATTTTTCGAAAGGGTATAACTCCATGTAAGTTTTTTGGGGAATATGACATTTCTAGTGTACGTGACCCGTCAAAAATGGCGTCTGAATTTTTAGAAAAATATGTATACACACGCACACACAAATTCATTTCTCCCCCCTCCCTTTATTTACTACAACCATATTATATATATATATATTTATATATATATATATATATATATATATATATATATATATATATATATATATATATACTGTATATATGTATATATATATTTATATATATACAATATATATATATATATATATATATATATATATATATATATATATATATACTGTATATATGTATATATATATTTATATATATACAATATATATATATATATATATATATATATATATATATATATATATATATATATATATATATATATATACATACGTATATATATATATATATATATATATATATATATATATATATATATATATATATATATATATATATATATCCAGACACTTGTTCTTTATTATATAAAACATTGGCCATCAATAACATCTACTCTGTTTCGAGAACTTAAGGCGTTATAACATAAGTAAATATAATTTTGACTTAGAATACAAAGTTATCAATGTTTAATACATTTTTAATTTGAAATAATTTATTATTATTACTATTATTATTATTATTATTATTATTATTATTATTATTATTATTATTATTATTAGCTAAGCTATAACCCTAGTTTGAAAAGTAGGATGTTACAAGCCCAAAGGCCCCAATAGGGGAAAAGTAGCCCAGTGAGAAAATGGAGTAAGTAAGCAGACAGAATAGTGTGCCTGAGTGTACCCTCAAGCAAGAGAACTCTAACCCAAGACAGTGGAAGAGGCTATGGCACTGCCAACGATTATTATTATTATTATTATTATTAGTATTATTATTAGCTAAGCTACAACCCTTGTTTGAAAAGCAGGATGCTATAAGCCCAAGAGCTCCAAAAGGGGAAAAATAGCCCAGTGAGGAAAACCAATATCAAATTGAAATCCAGTTTCAGTGGAAATTACTCGCACAAATTTTGAAACTAAAATTTGTGAGTAGCTCTTTTAGGAGAAGCACTCTCCAAAAAAATCAAATCAAGAAAATTTCTAATTTCCCTTTGAAAATTGCTTTTAATATATACTTTCCCATTCTAAATTTTATTAGTTTACAATATTTATGTATAGCCTGCTCTATATATTAGTATATTAAAAGTAATAATAGTAATAATAATAACAACAATAAGGATAAAAATCAAAGTAATAATAGTAATAATGATAATAATAATAATGATAATAATAATGATAATAATAATAATAATAATAATAGTGATTATAATGATAATAATAATAATAATTATAATAAAAATAATAATGATAATAATAATGATAAAAATATTGATAACAATAGTAATAATGATAATAATAATATGAATAAAAGTAATAATAATTATAAAAATAATAATAATAATAAGAATATGATAGAAATAACAATAAAAATATAATAATAATAATAATAATAATAATAATAATAATAATAATAATAATAATAAGAATGATAAAAGTAATAACAATAATAGTAATAATTATAATAATAAAAATCAAAGTAATAATAATAATAATAATGATAATAATAATAATAATAATAATAATAATAATATTTACTAAACTTACTTGCAACCAATCAGAACTTCTGGATCACGGAATAGATTATTGCAGTCATCGCAGAGACGGGTAAGGGCGGCATACTGCTCCTTGTCGAACTTCCCGTGACATTTTATCGACTGAAACTCCTTGAAAGTGTTGGGACGAATTCGAATGAAGGAGGCTGCTGTGTCCTGGGTGGAAAATAGAGATTTATATTAGTATATTTCGGTATATGACAATGGGGGAGGGTCCCATACAGCATACGTAACACTTCACAATATCCCATTCAGTGTACATACATTATATTGCGTCCCATATAGTTTGCATACACTATACAACATCCCATACAGTATACATACATTATAAAGTATCCCATATACTATTCATACACTTAACAACATCCCATATAGCTTGCATACACTATACAACATACCATATAGCATACATACACTATACAACATCCCATACAGTATACATACATTATATAGCGTCCCATATAGTGAACATACACCATCCAATAAAGTGAACCTACACTATACAGCATCCCATACAGTATACAAACATTATAAAACATCCATACACCATTATACAGCATCCCATATAGTACACATTTACTATGCACAGTCCCATATAGTCATACAACTATGTAATATGTACAGTAGGACACGGGAATTCCCGGCACACCTCTCTCCTAGGAACTGCACTTCTGGTAACCAAACAGATAGCGTAGGGAGAGGTATACCAGGAAATCCTGCGTCCAGCTGTACATGAAATATAAAGCTCACCTGGCATATTAGAATAAGGCTTAGCATCAGCATCAGACGTCCACATGATGACAGATGACGGAGACTCTGAAAAAGGGGAAATTATGATATAGTTTTAATGGGATAATTCTCGATTACATATCTACTTTATCTTGGCCTACGCATTATTATTATTATTATTATTATTATCATTATTGTTATTATTATTGTTATTTTTATTATTATTATTATTATTGTTATCATTATTATTATTATTACTATTGTTATTATTATTATTATTATTTTTATTTTGTTATCATTATTATTAATATTATTATTATTATTATTATTATCATTATTATTATTATTTTTATTATTATTATTATTAGTGTTATCATTATTATTATTATTATTATTATTATTATTATTATTGTTATTATTATTATTATTTTTATTTTGTTATCATTATTATTATTAATATTATTATTATTATTATTATTATCATTATTATTATCATTATTATTAGTATTATTATTATTTTTATTATTATTATTATTATTATTATTGTTATCATTATTATTATTATTGTTATTATTATTATTATTATTATTATTTTTATTTTGTTATTATTATTATTATTATTATTATTATTATTATTATTATTATTATTATTATTATTATTATTATTATTATTATTACTTGCTAAGCTACAACCCTATGCTAATTTTTTTTTTTTAATGAGGCGCATTTGCACTTGACTTGCAATGGTGCCATTTTAGTTCGGAAATGTTTCCTGGTATCTGATTGGTTAGAATGATCTCGTCCAACCAATCAGCGATCAGGAAACTTTTCCGAGCTAAAAGGGCCCCTCCTGCGAGTCGGTGCAAATCTGCCTCACTAAAAAGAATTGACTATAGTTGGAAAAGCAGGATGCTATAAACCCAAGGGGCTCCAACAGAGAAAATAGCCCAGTGAGGAAAGGAAACAAGGAAAATGAAATATTTTAAAAGTAGCAATATCAAAATAAATATTTCCTATATGAAATAGAAAAACTTGAATAGAACAAGAGGAAGAGAAATTAGATAGAATAGTGTGCCCGAGTGTACCCTCAAGCAAGAGAACTCTCCTAATTTCGAAGATAATGGACTTATTTTCATACACCTGACAACTCTGAGGTTACTAAACAATTCTTCACTGCAATTGTTTAGTGGCTACTTTCCTCTTGGTAAGGGTAGAAGAGACTCTTCAGCTATGGTAAGCAGCTCTTCTAGGAGAAGGACACTCCAAAATCAAGCCATTGTTCTCTAGTCTTGGGTAATGCCATAGCCTCTGTACCATGGTCTTTCACTCTCTTGGATTAGAGTTCTCTTGTTTGAGGGTACACTCGGGCACGCTGTTCTATCTTATTTCTCTTCTTTTTTTATAAGTTTTTATAGTTTATATATGAAAGATCTAATTTAATGTTGTTACTATCCTTAAGATATTTTATTTTTATGTATATTACTTTTCTTGTAATGTATTTATTTCCTTGTTTCTTTTCCTCAATGGGCTATTTTTTTCCCTGTCGGAGCCCTTGGGCTTATAGCATCTTGCTTTTCCAACTTGGGTTATTGATAAAAATATTCTTAAATCTCGAACTATTCTCGATAAAGATGTTGAAATGAATTTCAAAAGTAGACCAATATTGAAAGAGTATAGAAATTATGAAAAGAAACTTAAATTGAGCGATAAATTTTAGTCAGAAACCTTATATTATAACGCTAGAAATTAAACGAAAAATAACTATAAATTCTTAATATAAATTGAAAATTTTATATAAAATTAAACTATATTATAACACCAGAATTTAAACGAAAAATAACTAGTAAATTCTTAATGTAACCTTTGAAAATTTTATATAAAATTAAACTTTATTATAACGTCAGAATTTAAACGAAAATTAACTATTAAATTCTTGATATAGTGAACATACACTATACAGCATTCCATACATACATTATACAGCGTCCCGTTTAGTGAACATACACTATTGTATATAAAATTTAACTATATCATAACGCCAGAATCTAAACAAAAATTAACTATTAAAGCTTAATGTAAACTTTGAAAATTGTATATAAAATTAAACTATATTAAAACGCCATAATTTGAACGAAAAATAACTAGTAAATTCTTAATATAATTTGAAAATTGGATATAAAATTAAACTATATTATAACGCCAGAATTTGAACGAAAATTAACTAGTAAATTCTTAATATAATTTGAAAATTGTATAGAAAATTAAACTTTATAATAACGCCAGAATATAAACGAAAAATAACTAATAAATTCTCAATATAAACTGAAAATTTTATATAAAATCAAACTATATTATAACGCCAGAATTAAATGAAAAATAACTAGTAGATTCTCAATATAAACTTTGAAAATTGTATATAAAATTAAACTATTATAACGACAGAATTAAAAAAAATATATAACTAGTAAATTCTCAATATAAACTTTGAAAATTGTATATAAAATCAAACTATATTATAACGACAGAATTAAACAAAAAATAACTAGTAAATTCTCAATATAGACTTTGAAAATTGTATATAAAATCAAACTATATCATAACGCCAGAATTTAAACGAAAAATAACCATTAAAACCCTAACATAAAGTTTGGAATCACTTTGCTGAGTGTAAGAGAACATTTTCTAATAATCAATTTATTTTGTAAAGGTAGGATGTGGCAAAAGATCAAGAAACTTTGTACGGTAGAATTATTGTAGGAGTTAGTTTGAAAGATTAAAACGAATAAATGACTTTGTGAGAATTTATAGTTAATTCTAATAGTCAGGCCTTCTCCATCACGAGGTTCAATACTACACAGTATTCTAGAAGTTTTATTCCAGCTGTGACCAAGTTCTGGAACGATCTGCCTAGTCGGGTAGTTGAATCAGTAGAACTTCAAAAGTTCAAAGTTGCAGCAAATGTATTTATGTTGAACAGGCTGACATAAGTCTTTTTGTAGTTTATATATGAAATATCTGTTTTAATGTTGTTATTGTTTTTAAGATATTTTAATTCATTACTTCTTATATAGTTTATTTATTTCCTTATTTCCTTTCTTCATTGTGCTATTTTTCCCCATTGGAGCCCTTGGGCTTATAGCATCCTGCTTTTCCAACTAGGGTCGTAGCTTAGCTAATAGTAATAATAATAATAATAATAATAATAATAATAATAATAATAATAATAATAATAATAATAATAAATGAATCTACTCGGTATCAAAGCGTACACAGAACAGAGTAATTAACTTATTCAAGATCTAGATAAACTATACTCAACTACATCCAACTGATCAGCGATTAGGAAACTTTTCCGAGCTAAAAGGGCACCCCTGCGAGTCTGTGCAAATACACCTCATTAAAAAAAATTTAGTATAGATATTGAGTTAATCTTGACATTAAAACAAAAACGAAGCAAATCTCGAGGTTTATATATAATATACAAACCGAATAACTTACCTGGGAAAGAAACATGGAGGAAATAATCGAAGGAGGTTCGAAGTCGAAATCAACTGGTCTGCTCTTTCTGCGCCGTGGCCGATTCCCGCTGATGTTGTGATTCTCCAAGAAACTCTCCATCTTATATATCCTCCTTTCGATCTCCCTGAGGAGAATTATCCTAGCAGGATGCCTCAGATTAAGATGTAGGACTTGCTTGATCGTCTCTGCCCCCCTGCTAACTCGCCAGGCCCCTGAGATTTTCCTATGGCGTCTTTGATGTTTCTTCGAGTCTGCGTCATGTTTTGAATAGTGGTAAGATCCGGCATTGGATTATTGCGACAGGATTTTGCAGTCCTCTGTAGGACTGTACATATGAATCCTTCGGTTTCAGGAGTATCCTGCGAGAAATATCATTATTATTACGAAGTTGGAAGGAAGTTATGATTGCGTCTACAATTTTAATCATAGAGTAATGAAACTTGCATGGATTAACTTTTATGTAAAAAGCTGGAAATCATTAATTTTTGGAAGGTCAAGATCAAAGGTCAAGGTCACGGTTAAGCAAAATGTCCAATTCACGTAATCAGCCATAACTTTGGACATCGTTGTCACAGAGACTTCAAACTTGGTTTATATTTGAGTGTATGAAAATTCACGTCAATTAATACATGTTAAGGTCAAAGATCAAGCTGTCATGGCGGAGGTCTGCGTTCTACTGAGTGCCCCTCTAGTTAATAATGATAATAATGATGATAACATTATTATTATTATTATTACCTCCGCCAGGAGGTTATGTTTTCGGTTCGGTTTGTTTGTTTGTTTGTTTGTTTGTTTGTCTGTCTGTCTGTGGACAACGTAGAGGCCACATTTCTACACGGAATCACTTCAAACTTGGCCAAGTAGTTCCCCAATGTGTATGGAAGAACTGATTAAATTTTGGTCAAGGTCACCCCAAGGTCAAGGTCACAGGGGTCACTGGTGTCACTATGACATAAGTGGCCATATCAAGAGACAGAAATAAAGCACTGACTTTTGCATAAGCCAACAGGGAAGTCCTAGTCCAGGCGCAACCCATGGGTGATGTTCAAATTTATAAAGGTCAAAGGTCAAGGTCATATTGGTGCATTATATCAATGTCATATTAAGTATCAGTGGCAAATGAACAAAGATCACTTGAAGGTCAAAAGTCAAGCAGGTCACTTGAAGGTCAAGGTCACGTGAAGGTCAAGGTCACGTGAAGGTCAAGGTCACCTGAAGGTCAAGGTCACGTGCGGAGGTATGTCCTCTACGAGGACCATGTCCGCGTTCAGGACTTGCTCACTTGTTATTATTATTATTATCATCTAACCTACAACCCTAGTTGGAGAAGCAGAATGCTATAAGCCCAAGGGCTCCAATAGGAGAAAAATAACCCAGTGAGAAAATAAGGCAATAACTAACTACAAGAATAGTAATGAACAATCACAATAACACATTTTAGGAATAGTAACAACATTAAAATAGATATTTCATAAATAAATTAAAAAAAGAGCCTTGTATCAACCTGTTCAACATTAAAACATTTCCTGAAAGTTTGAACTTCTGAAGTTATTATTATTATTATTATTATTATTATTATTATTATTATTATTAATACTATCACTATTTTTATTTTTATCTTTATTATTATTATTATTATTGTTGTTATTGTCATTATTATTATTATCATTATTATTATTACTATTATTATTATTATTATCAATACTATCACTATTTTTATTTTTATCTTTATTATTATCATTATTATTATTATTATTATTATTATTATTATTATTATTATTATTGTTGTTGTTGTTGTTGTTATTCTTCTTCTTCTTCGTATTATTATTATTATTATTATTATTATTATTATTATTATTATTAAAATTGGTAGTAGTAGTTGCTAAGCTGCAACCCTAGTTGGAAAAGCAGGATGCTTTAAGCCTAGGGGCTCCAACAGGGAAAACAGCCCAGTGAGGAAAGGAAACAAGGAAAAAGTTAATTGTTTTAAGAACAGTAACAACATTAAAGTAAACATTTCCTACTACCTGATTGAAGGTAAAGATGTCTGGTTCCAGTTTCATCAGAATAGATGCTCACTAGAACGTCAGACGGGCAACACCCCCCCCCCCCCTACTGTGGTGCCCAACCACAGAAGTTGCCTCCCCAGTAAACAGCTTAAACTCACGGTCCCGGGCTGGGATCGATCTGCTGCCTTGTGAATGCTAGGCGAACCCTGCACTAGCCAGGAGGATAGGAAGATTATTCCACATATTTTTATTAACCATATTTATACTCATATCCTTGTTTCCTTTCCTCACTGGGCTATTTAACCCACGTTGGAGACCTTGGGCTTATAGCATACTGCTTTTCCAACTAGGGTTGTAGCTTAGCTATTAATAATGATAATAATAATAATAGTCTTGGGTAGTGCCATAGCCTCTGTACCATGGTCTTCCACTGTCTTGGGTTAGAGTTCTTTTGCATGAGGGTACACTCAGGCACACTATTCTGTCTGTTTCCTTATTTCCTTTACTCACTGGGCTATTTTCCCTGTTGGAGCCCTTGGGCTTATAGCATCCTGCTTTTCCAACTAGGTTTGTGGCTTAGTTAGTAATATTAATATCACCATCATCTCCTCCTACGCCTATTGATGCAAAGGGCCTCGGTTAGATTTCGCCAGTCGTCTCTATCTTGAGCTTTTAATTCAATACTTCTCCATTCATCATCATCTACTTCACGCTTCATAGTCCTCAGCCATGTAGGCCTGGGTCTTCAGTAATATGCATTATCATACTTTAAGCAACAATTTTTGCTTATTTTAGATCTTTCAATAATTTAGTATTTTATTTAACCAACGGCTTATTAATAATTCATTATAATCATTTCAGATATTATTCAGGGAATTTCAAATATTAGCCTATACACGAGCCGTATTTCATGTAGGCCTATAGTTTGATAATGTATTATTTTTTTTCATTTATGAGTTGTGATACTTTGACGTGGTGAAAGGGTTTGCGTATCGCCATGATCAGCAAAGCTGTACTAGTTAGTGCCATCCATACTAGGTTGGTTTGCTGTGAGCAATTAGACAAGTTTCCCTCCATTACCAATCCGCAGATGGCCAGCGCGGTGATGAAAACTAGCCAAAACATGCTTGAGGCCTTTGTCCTGCAGTGGACTAAAAACGGCTGCATTTGATGTTGTTGTTGATATATATATATATATATATATATATATATATATATATATATATATATATATATATATATAATGTATATATATATATATATATATTTATATTTATATATATAAACATATATATATAGATAAATATATATATATATATATATATATATATATATATATATATATATATATATATATATATATATATATATATTTATATTTATATATATAAACATATATATATATATATAGATAAATATATATATATATACATATATATATATATATATATATATATATATATATATATATATATATGTATATATATATATATATATATATATATATATATATATATATATATATATATATATATATATATATATAGCGTCTGTTTATGGTCAATACATCGTCTTCTCTTCCTTCCCTAGCTTCTTTTGGAATCGCTAGGGACCCATTATGTTATTCTCAATGTCAATCTATTGCCTATCATTCTCATTATATGTCCAGTCTATGTCAATTCTTTTTCTTATTCTTGTTTTTCTGTCTTAGTGTTAATTCTATCATTTTTATTGTTCCATAGCTCTTTTGAGTTTTAACTAGCTTATGTTTTAAGGCTTTAATAAGGCTCTAAGTTTCTGCTACATAAGTTATCCTGGTAGGACCATCTCATTAAATATTTTTCTTTTTAGAGAAAGCGTCATTTTAATTTTCATAATCTTATTTTGTTTACCAAATGCTCTAAATCCCATGCTGTTCCTTCTTTTAATTTCGGTCTAGTGTCCTGGGGAAACACTTACTGTCTGTCCTAAGTATATATATTCATTAACAATATCCAGAGGTTCGTCCATAGCTCTTATTTGTTGTCTCACTGCATTTTCATTAAACATTATCTTAGTTTTACTCATATTCATTTTCAGTCCTACATTTCTGCTTTCTCTCTTTGAACCTTTTATCATTTTTGGAGGGTATTTGGTAAACAAAATGAGATTATGAAATGTAAAGTGCCACTTTCTCTAAAAGGAAAAGTATTTAATGTGATGGTCCTGCCAGTATTAACTTGTGCTTCAGAAACTTGGAGTCTTACTAAAAACTTAGAACATAAGCTGGTTACAACTCAAAGAGCTATGGAAAGAATAATGATGGGATTAACCCTAAGAGACAGAAAAACAAGAATAAGAAAAAGAAATAGACTTGGGCTGGACATGTAATGAGAATGATAGGTTCCAATTTTCTGAAGCATATGATCAATTATCTTAGTTTTACTCATATTCATTTTCAGTCCTACATTTCTGCTTTCTCTATTCAAACCTATCATCTTTTGTGACTAGCTTATGTTCTAAGGCTTTAGTAAGACTTCAATTTTCTGATGTATATGGTCAACCAAAGCTAACAAGTATAGCACGCGCTCAAGATGCGTTTGCATAGTGCTGGGGGTGAAGCAGAAATCAATACGAGGTAATCTTAGTTCCAAAGATAGCATCCAGACGTCCAGCAGAGATGATAACTGCCACGCTCAGTTTTACTCATATTCATTTTCAGTCCTACATTTCTGCTTTCTCTATTCAAATCTTTTGTGACTAGTTTATGTTCTAAGGCTTTAGTAAGGCTCCAATTTTCTGATGTACAGTATATGGTCAACCAAATCTAACGACAATAGCACGCGCTCAAGATGCCTTTGCATAGTGGTGGGAGTGAAGCAGAAATCATTACGAGGTAATCATAGTTCCAAAGATAGCATCCAGACGTCCAGCCGAGATGATAGCTTCCACGCTCCGTCCACCACGGTGGCCTGGTGGTGTCTGCCGCGTGTACGGCATAACTAGGAAATTTACTTCTTGACTCTTTAAAACTCCCCCGCCACAGTCGCTCGTGCTCAAAAAAAAGAAAGAAAAAAAAACCTAACTTTTTGGTACAAATTGATGTAATGGGCACTAAATTATAAATATGAATATAAAGAAAATTTGGATAACATATTTCAATGAGCCGTAATGATCTTGAAGGAAATTACGAATGATGACAAGACATCCCTCATAATTGATATGCAAAATGAAAATTACAACAATTTTCGTATTTTTGAACTTATTTGTAACGAATTTTTTTTATAGTCTTGTAATAAAAATTAGAAGTTTAAAGGTTTAAAGACCGCTCGTGAATGGCAGAAGCAAGGGTCGGTGACAATGCCCTAGCTAGCAGGACAATGCCCTAGAGACTGACATACGTAAGATCAGCGCCCAAGTCCCTTCTCCACCTAAACTAGGACCAGGGAGGGCCAGGCAGTGGCTGTTAATGACTTAGCAGGTAAATCTATAGGCTCCCCCAAACCCCCTATCCTTAGCTCACAAGGATGGTAAGGTTGCAGTGACCAAACAAACTAACGAGTTTGAGCGGGACTCGAACCCCAGTCCGACAGATCACCAGACAGGAACGTTTCCAATACACTACTGTAGTTGAAATTATTATTATTATTATTATTATTATTGTTATTAATAGCCAAGCTACAACCCTGATTGAAAAAGCAAGATGCTATAAGCCCAAGGGCTGACGTAAGTCTTTTTATTGTTTATATATGACATATTTGTTTTGATGTTGTTACTGTTTTTAAAATATTTTATTGTTAATTTTTTCTCATATCGTTTATTTATTTCCTTGTTTCCATTCCTCACTTGGCTATTTTTCCCTGTTCAAGCCTTTGGACTTATGGCATCTTGCTTTTCCAACTAGGGTTGTAGCTTGGATGATAATAATAATAATAATAATAATAATAATAATAATAATAATAATAATAATAATAATAATTATAATAACTCAGTGAATAAAGGAAATACTGAAATTAATAAACGATATGAGAAATAATGAGCAATTAAAATGAAATATAAAAACAGTAACAGCTTCAAAACAGGTATTTCATATATAAACTATAAAAAGACTTATGTCAGCCTGTTCAACATAGAAACATTTGCTGCAAGTTTGAACTTTTGAAGTTCAAATCTTGTCATATAAGGAGATGGACATTCTGACACCTGTAATTAGTATGACAGATGACAGAGAGGTATAATTACTGATACAAGTAGGAAGTGTAATACCAATCCTATTGATTTTAACAATTCTTTATCATCATCATCATCTCCTACGCTTATTGACGCAAAAGGCCTCTGTTAGATTTCGCTAGTCGTCTCTATCTTGAGCTTTTAATTCAATGCTTCTTCATTCATCATCACCTACTTCACGGTTCATAGTCCTCAGCCATGTAGGCCTGGGACTTCCAACTCTTCTAGTGCCTTGTGAAGCCCAGTTAAACGTTTAGTGAGCTAATCTCTCTCGGGGACTGCGAAGAGTATGGCCAAACCATCTCCATCTATCCCTCACCATTTAAATCATCATCATCATCTCCTCCTACGTCTACTGATGCAAAGGGCCTCGGTTAGATTTGGCCAGTCGTCCCTATCAACACTTCTCCATTCATCATCTCCCACTTCACGCTTCTAGGTCCTCAGCCATGTAAGCTTGGGTCTTCCAACACTTCTAGTGCCTTGTGGAGCCCATTTAAAAGTTTAAACAGTTTATCTTTCTTCTCTTCTTTTTAGACATTCATTGTCATTCCTCGCGTTACTAAATGATTTCCGAACACCAGTTCCAAAGACTGCTACTTCGTTTCGAACACAAGTTCTAACAATTGCCACTTTTTTTTTTCATTCAAGTACCCTTCTTACGTGCTCTTGCTGCTATAATTCTTGCTGTTATTTCTAAAGACTTCCGGAAAGAACAAGGACTCAAGAAATGAAGCAAGTGGGGAAACAAAACCCTTTGAATTTAGTGTTGGACTGCCCGTGTTGGTCTTGTTTTGGGTTTAAATCCAACCCTCCACTGAAGTCGAGTGAACTACTTCTCGGGCGGGTCCATATCAATCATCTAACGAAACATTTTCATTATAATTTATACAATTCTCTGATTGTAGCATCTTCCAAATCATATGATCTTGTGAAAAGTAATGTCTTTAGTTTCTTCTTAAATTCAATTGCTCCCTTTAGGTCCTTCATTTCAGTTGGCAGTTTATTATAATGTCTAGGCGCACAGTAGCTAAAAGCCCTTTCACCAAATTTACTATTTTTTCTTTGTTCAGATAGCCTATGTTTGTCACTCATATGTCTTGTGTTAACATTTGTTTCTAGTTCTAGTTTATTCAGGTATTCTTTTAGATATTGGTCTTGGTCTTGTGTGTTTGTTACGTGAAGTGATCAGAAGTGAAGAATTGTGGAAGGCAGAAACAAGTGAAACTAGATGTGGCATCTGTGATATCGTCCCTGACTGGTGAACGCCAGACTGGGGTTTGAGTCCTGCTCACACTCGTTAGTTCCTTTGGTCGCTGCCAACCTCACCATCCTTGTGAGCTAAAGATGGGTGTTATGGGGGCAGCCTATAGATCTATCTGCTGAGTCATCAGCAGCCATTGCATGGTCCTCCTTGGTCCTAGCTTGGGTGGATAGAGGTCTTGGTCGCTGATCATTGTCCTGCTTGATAGGGCAATGTCACTGTCCCTTTCCTCTGACGTTCATGAGCGACCTTTAAGCTTTTAAATTTGGGAAGATGTGAGGCTGAAGTTTAAAATAGGATTAAAGCTAAACACACACACACACACACACACACACACACACACACATATATATATATATATATATATATATATATATATATATATATATATATATATATATATATATATATATATATATTATCATTATTATTATTCATTTATTTATTTTATTGTTATTGTACTTCAAAATTTTTTCCTTGTTTCCTTTTCTCACTGGGCTATTTTTCATTTTGGGGACCGTGGGCTTATAGCATCCCGCTTTTCCAACTAGGGTTATATATAGCTTAGCAAGTAATAATAATAATAATAATAATAATAATAATATATATACACACACACACACACACACATATATATATATATATATATATATATATATATATATATAAATTATATATATATATATATATATATATATATATATATATATATATATATATATATGTATATATATATATATATATATATATATATATATATATATATATATATATATATATATACATGTGTCATTATCATCAGCGGTCTTTAACTAGTCCACTGCAGAACAAAGGCCTCAGATATATTCTACCACTCGTCTGTTTATATTCTTTCTTTGCCAGTCTATACCCGCATATTTTCTTAGTTCGTGAATCCATCGTCTTCACTCCCTTCCCCTGCTTCGTTTGCAATCTCTAGGGACCCATTCTGTTATTCCTAATGTCCATCTATTATCTGTCATTCTTATTATATATCTACTTTAATTTGCTCTCGTATCCATGTTGCTCATTTTCTGTTTCTTAGTGTTATTCCCATCATTATTCTTTCCGCAGCTCTTTGAGTTGTAACTATCCTATGTTATAATTTAGTAAGGCTACAAGTTTCTAGTACGCAATTTAATATTGGTAGGACCATCTGATTAAATACTTTTCTTTTTAGAGAAAGTGGCATTTTACTTTTCATAATCTCATTTTGTTTGCCAAATGCTCTCCATCTCGTGTTTATCCTTTTAATTTCAGTCTGATGTCCTGGGGAAACACTTACTGTCTACACTAAGTATGTATATTCATTATCAATCTCTAGAGGTTCATCCATAACTCTTATTTGTTGTCTGCATTTTCATTATCTCTGTTTTACTCGTTCATTTTCAGTCCTCTCTCTCTCTCTCTCTCTCTCTCTCTCTCTCTCTCCTCTCTCTCTCTCTCTCTCTCTCTCTCTCTCTCTCTCTTTTCATTGACAGTTATCTTAGTTTAACTCATTCATTTTCATTCCTACATCTCTCTCTCTCTCTCTCTCTCTCCTCTCTCTCTCTCTCTCTCTCTCTCTCTCTCTCTCTCTCTCTCTCTCTCTCTCTCCACACACACACACACACACACACACATATATATATATATATATATATATATATATATATATATATATATATATATATATATATATATATATATATATATATATATATATATATATAATATATATAAATGAATGATACCCTTCCTATTTACAAGTGGCCAATAGCAGAGAAACTGTTTGATAGTAAAACGTAGTATATACCCTCAAAGAGAGAGAGAGAGAGAGAGAGAGAGAGAGAGAGAGAGAGAGAGAGAGAGAGAGAGAGAGAGAGAGAGAGAGAGAGAGAGAGAGACGATGCAAATATGTCGTTGAGTCTGCGAGTTAATATTATCAAAGCATCATTGCATCTCTCTAATTTAGGTAAGAAGAATTTGAATGCATATTATGAACAGTAAATTTATCATATTTATCTATATAAAGGATATTCAAAAAGGCAATGAGAGAGAGAGAGAGAGAGAGAGAGAGAGAGAGAGAGAGAGAGAGAGAGAGAGAGAGAGAGAGAGAGAGAGAGAGAGAGAGAGAGAGTAGTGTTGTACCGTAACGTCGTAATCAAATACCAAGAGCTCATTTGGTGTTGTATTTTCATACAAGTTCTCGCCAACATTAAACATCTACGATTAATGTAAACAAGCTCAGAGTTGTCAATGGCTTACACATAACATATTCGGTAAGTTATGACTTAATTATTATATATAAATCATAGTCTATAGTCATATCATTATTAATAGAATATAAGGAAGGGTCTATTGTAAATATATAATATATTGGGCATTGGAAAAACAATATATTTCTCGTACGAACAAGATATTTTTCTGCTACTTGTATTCGATGCATATTTATTACAAATACAAATGCTCAGTATGTTCAGGTTTACTTGTTAAAGTTAGTGATGGTGGGAGATTTTTGTTTTATCTCTCGCAGCAAACCAGCCTAGTATAAGGGGGCCTGACTAGTATAGCTTTGCTGATGGCTCTACCCTTTCACTTTGTTAGGATGTATTATTATTATTAATATTGGTGTGTATGTACGATAGCGGCCACCTGTATGTATCATTATGTCTAACAGAGTATGGCAGTGTAAGAAAGGTAAGTATATAAGGATTCGGTTTCATTGTAGTGTATTACAGGGCAATGTAACCTAGGAAAACAACTATTTCTTATAGAAAAAATGGTTTCATTGTAGTGAATTACATGGCAATGTAACCTAGGAAAAAACTACTGTTTCTTATAGAAAAAATTACTTTCTTCGAAAATGACACTCGTTCCCGTCGCAAATGAATAGTTTCAGAAATAAATATACATCTATATCCTCCAATAATGGGGGACCCCCAGTGGGAACTCGGGGTTTTGGGTGGGGAAAACATACTGGGGAATCGATATATAAACGTAAAACAAGCCTTTTCTTCTCTATACATTACCTTTTTGAAATTATAATAACCGGAGGAAAATACAAAACAGTATATCTGGATAAACTTTGGAGGCGCCGTTACAAAGATTGTGTCATGAAAAAATACAGTAACCAGTGCTGCCAACGTCCGATGTAGATCAAATGCTATTTTGTGACCTGTCATACTACTAGGCTAGGTTAGGTGGGTTTGTTAGGTTCTGTGCCCTTTTTGTACTTTTTATATATTGAGTAAAACTTATATGGAGAAATTATTTAAAATACTTAAAATACATTACTAAAGATAGATAAATCCTTAAATTATGATAAAGTGAATCTCAAGTAAATCTCCTCCTACACAATAAAAGTGATGGGCAGTACTTTATATCTTAACCACACTGTAATATAAATATTACTCGGGATTATCTTTATGTGAATTTTTTACAACTGTAGTTCCTGCACCTCCAATTATACACGATCGTCCTCAAAGTATCAAGATGATCGATATGAGTAATAAATTTAACCACATCGCTCAAAGAAAAACTATAGGACATGCGTCTGTCCATCACGGAAGTTAGCGTTGAAAAGGCTGACCTCGCTCAAGTCAATCTTAGGTCGCGGGGGGTGTTGAAAATTTTGAAATCATGCGTCCAACAAAAGCAGGCCTGCAAGAGCACAGAAAAGAAAGGTTAGTTCTGGGAGGCTGATTGACACTGGCTTAAACCTCCTAAACATCTTGACTAGATGTTGCCTATCCTAACCTTTGGTTGTATATATAACAAATTAGTCTTCGGCATAATTCCAGGATGTGTCCCAATGAACTACAATCTTAACAAGGGAGTAAGAATGTAGATTGTTGGGAACTAAATCTCAGGACTTTAAATTCTTCTGTGGAGTTTCCCAACATGGTAAAACATTATGAATGAATTTTCCTTACATCATTTCAGAGAACATTCTTCATAAAAAAAATACAAACAAAGGGCAGATACCTGGATTAATATCACATGGAGGTCATAAAGATATACCCAAGAACAATTATTGCAGGTACAGTGCAATACTGTTCATCTTACTTGACAACATTAATCCTCTATCTTCCAAATTTAAGCTAGGTAATTATACCAAGTATGTAGCCCCCTTAAGTGGATGGATCATGATGAGGGGTAGACAGAGATGGTTTGGGCATTCTCATCGCACTCCCCAAGAGAGATTAGTTCACCAAATGTTCAGCTGGGCTCCACAAGGCATTAGAAGAGTTGGAAGACCCAGGCCTACATGGCTGAGGACTATGAAGGGCGAAGTAGGAGATGGTGAAGTATTGATTTAAAAGCTCAAGATAGAGATGACTGGTGAAATCTAACCGGGGCCCTTTGCGTCAATAGGCGTAGAGGGGGTAATGATACTGTGTAGCCCTTGCGTGTACCGTTCTGAGATATTTCAACATATGACGAGTAAGAACTCCTCGGACGGTTAAAGCAAGTCCCCCAATGAGTATCAACATGTGTCTTTGATTGGGTTAACTAATATGCACGGCTTCAATGTTTACTAGTTCTGGTGTACAGGTAAAAACCTAATACATGGCCTTCCTTAGCCTAAGAGAGGATGCATCCCTGCATTTCACTCCATGACTTAAGGTGCTCTAGGTAACATTAGGGTTTAAGCATCCTCCTAAATACAGAAAGTCCTCAATTTATGAACATTGGACCTAACAAACATTTGGAGATACAAACACAATTCCAACTGATGTGATAAATTTCAGATATATGAAAGTTTGTATACTCTAATAAGATCATGAAATACTGTAATAAGATAATAATATATCATTCAATACAGTAAGCAAAACAACATTTCCGATAACCTGATATCTATTTCATATGGAACTTGATTATTTGTTGACTTTTTTAGCTGGAAATCAAAGGCATGGGAGTCAGGTTAGGCTTTCCCTAGGCCAAAATTAGACTTAAAAAATATTCGACATATAAACAGATTCTTGGAACTTATCAAGTTTGTCAGTTGAGGACCCTCTGTATAGTCCAAATTCAGAAACTCAACCCATCTAATCATGATTGTTGTTTATGTGGTAATTAATGATCATGGTTTTTGAGTTTTTTGTTTTTATTATATTCATGAAGGGTGGGAAGAAATACAATTACACCGAAAAAAGAGAAAATCAGCGTAAAATTAACGTGAACAACAATGTTTGTCAATGTCTGTGGCAACCACCTGAGGAGGAGAGAGAGGAGACAACCTCTCTCTCGAGTCTCGAAGCCAAAGGCAAACAGTGACTTGTTTCACCACTCCGTGAGCATATATACAGGTGGCTGGTACCACTAGCCACCCCTTACCCAGCCTCTGGGTAGGGTTGCCTCCTTGCACCAAAGAGTTTAACTGGCTACCTTCCAGCATTGCCAAAAGAGATATCCATATACATGTATAAATAATTCTAGGTTTGTATTAGTTAGGGAAAAATACAAATTATCTACAAATTTGTCATTTTTTACCAGAATTAGGAGGATTTCCTTTGAAATTATAGCACTATCAAATTTGTCCTTTCAGGAAAGATGCCATCGTCTCCCAGTAAATCGAAGAGCATCCACAAATCGTCTGGCAAACTTTTCCGTCATAAAGATAAAGAACGGTCAGGAAGCAGCGGGAGCAACAACGGAAATAATAATGGGAGCAGTTCCACACCCAGTAGCAGTAGTAGTAGCAGCAGCAGTAGCAGCAGTAAGCGTGACGATCCCATGGACTTGAAAGAATGCCCTCTCTCTCTCCCGATTGTTGGAGCTCTTGATCATCAACGTTCACTTCCGCGATACACTGCATGTAAGTTGTCTACCTTTTTTTTTTAAAACCAGTAATTTGCAAGCTTATTGTTTTTTGGTACTTTTATCTGAAGTACACAATGTTTTTAAATATATTGTTATTATTATTTTGTTCCGTAACCGAAATACAAACCACGCTATTTACATTGGGTTTACCTTTTAGCGCAGCTGAAATGACGAGCCAATAGTTTTAACGAGGGTTAATTACCCCCGCGCTAGTTAGCGGGGGATAGGGGAAGGGTAGCTTGCTTACCCCCCCACCCCCCCCCCCCCCCCCCCCCACACACACACCGGTGACTTGCTCCTCTTCACTTTTGGCTCGGCGATGAACAGACGTGTCTGTCCATCGTCCTCGTTGACAGCCTTTAATCTTTTTTCTGCTTTTTCTCTACAGCTTGTGTGTGTGTTTGAAGTTGACTACCTATTTTATCTTTGCTATGCGTACGTGCCCTGGTGTTGCCGGCCGCCCTTGTGGGACCTTTATGTCGGCCTTGGATACGGATCCTCACACCCTTTGCCCTCAGTGTCGGGGCCGACGGTGTGACCAGAAAAACATGTGTAGTGAGTGTAGGGAGTGGTCTGCCTCCCAATGGGAGAGGTTTGGCCGCCGGCGTAAGAAGTCCAAGAGAGACCGTTCTCCTTCGGGGGTTGCCTTGAAGGAGGAGGGTTCTCGGGACTCTTCTTTCGTCGCCCAAACCTCCTCCGAAGCTCCCTCTTGTCCGGCTCCTAAGGAGAGTCGGCTGAGTGGTAGCGCAGGCCCTAGTTCTGTTTCCCGACCTTGGGTGGGGGGAGAGGGCGTCGCCTCCCATAGCGGGGCGGTTCCCCCTCCTCCGGGGGAGGTTATTGATAATTCGTTGTCTAATGATGATCTTTTACAGATTTGGGCTTCCCTGGGGCTTAAGGGCTTGCCCTCCAGGGTCGCCTTGATTGACCTTGTCTCGTTGGGGGCTGCCGTTAAGCAGTCGCCGGCGGTAGCAGAGGTAGACCCTCTGTCTATCGTCGACGTCGTGGTGGCAGAGGCCTCCGACTGGGCGGGGCAATCCTCTGCAGGTGCAGTTGAGGATGTTGGTGCTGACGGCTCTCCTCCCCCTTCCGTACATCCTTCGAAGGGGGAAGTGAGTCCTACGGGCTCTTCTGCTATTCAGCTTCCCTCTAAGGGAAGTGCCTTAACTGAGACTCCCCTTCGGAGGACTGATGGTCCTGATGATCTTCCCCGTGGCCGCCTTCGCCGTAAGGCTCACCGTCCACTGCGTCGCAAGGGCCTCCCTTCCCCTTATAAGGGGGTTAAGAGGCGCCTTTTTGGATCGTTCTCCTACTCCTGCTAGAACTTCACCTTCTGGGGACCTCGTCACCCGACGGGCAACGGTCCCTTCGGGGCAAAGGGATTCTTCCCTTTCACGTGCAGTGTTAGCGCACAGGCACTCTCCTGCTCATCAGCGCTCTCCTGTTCGTCAATGCTCTCCTGCTCGTCAGCGCTCACCTGTTCGCCGGCGCTCTCCTGATCTTCGCCCTCCTCGTCAGCGCTCTCCTGAGGACATCCTCCATCCTGTGGTTCCTGAAGAGCGCTTAGCACGCCAGCATTCTCCTGCTCGCCTTTCTGCAGTGTTAGCGCACAGGCGCTCTTCTGAGCGTTAGCACTCTCCCGTTCGTCAGCGCTCTTTTGAGGATCATCGTCCTCTTGCTCGCCAGCGCTCCCCTGTGGTCTCTGATCATCCTGCAGTTCCTGTTGGGCACCCTGTGCGCCATCAGTCTCCTGAGCTCTCTCGCGATCCTCATCTTGTGTCTACTCAACATCGTCCGCGTTCTCCAGCGCGTGTTTCTAAAGCACATGTTCGCCCTCGCGCCTACGCTCTTCCTGTTCCTGTTCGTGAACGCGCCGCGCCAACTGCTCCTTCACAGGATCTCACGCGTCGCCCCCTTGCTCGCCAGCGTTCACAGACGATCCTAGTATCGCCTGTTCGTCAGCGTTCTCCTACGCGTAACGATCTCCTGATCATCGGCGATCTCCGGACCGCCCGTGTGACTTACAGCCTGCGCGCACGCGTTCTCCAACGCGTCGTCGACCAGAGATTCTGGAAGGACATGGTTCGCCTTCTGCTAGCTCGCCATCGCGCGATCATTCACCTGCGCGCTATCGCTCGCCAACGCGTCACCATGCGACAACGCGCCATCGCTCACCTGCGCGTCAGCGTTTGCCAGCTCACCACCGATCGCCTGCTCGCAATCGCTCTCCCTCGCGCTACAGGTCTCCTGACATACGTTGCCAGCGACCTTCCTCGCCCACGCGGCAACGCGTTCCCTCGCCATCGCGCCAACACATTCGTTCGCCGACTCGGCCACGCGCTCGTTCGCCTGTGCACCCTTGCGCCCACTCGCCTGCGCGCCCGCGCGACCGCTCGCCTGCGCGTCAGCGTTCTCCAGCTCACCACTGATCGCCTGCTCGCAATCACTCTCCCTCGCACTACAGGTCTCCTGACCTACGTCGCCAGCGACCTTCCTCACCCACGCGGCAACGCGTTCCCTCGCAATCGTGCCAACGCATTCGTTTGCCTGTGCACCCTCGCGCCCGCTCACCTGCGCGCCCGCGCGACCATCGTTCGCGGCGAATTTCGCAGCCAGTGGTAGCAGCAGGAACGCGTGTTCCCAGACAGTGCTCGGGATCGCCTCCATCCAAACGCAGGACTGTTGTGCAGGACAGGGAAGACACTGCGGAGAGGTTAGTGCATCCTTCTTCCCCCCTTCTTTTCAGGCAGGTACTGTGGTGTCCACTCCAAAGGATCGCCCGATCCCTTTCCCTCCAGCGAGGCTTTCGGACTCTGTGTCCGTGGAGCAACAGACTTGGTTTGGTCCTCTGATGTGGGCGTTAGTGAGGGTAATGAAACCAGCACTCCCCGATCAGGGCAACAAACCAACGGCTGCCTCTCCTACGCTGAAGAGAAAGAGAGGAGTGGACTTCGTGGTGACTTTCCCCAGGGCGAAGTTGGTTCCAAGAGGTCTGTCGCGAAGCCCCCTTCTCCTGCTCGAACGTTTTCTACTTCTCTCGTGGACGAGGCTTTTCCGTCTTCGGGTGAGTCCAGTGAAGCGCTAGTCTTCCCCTCGGCATCAAGGGGGGAGACTTCGCTTCATGGAGGAGAGTCGTCTCGTGCGGAAGGGGCTCTTCGAACCTCTTTGTTGGGATCTTGTATCCCTCCCAGGAGGGAATCCAAGGACTCCAAGACCGTCCCGAAATCATCTTCGAGGATTCGCCAGGAACCTGCGGCTCCCCGGGGGAACGTCCACGCTTCACACCAGGAAGAGATTCCGGGGACAGGAGACTTAGCTGCCAGCCTGCAAGGAGGAGATCAGCAGGAATCCGAACATGCCTTCTGGCAGGTCCTAAGCCTGATAAGGCAACTTAACGGGCTTATGGACCCCGTGATCGCCCCCCGTGAAGGCAAGGACACTATCTTGGACGAAGTGTTTGACGTTCGGAAGGCCACTAAGTCCAGTGCGGCTCTGCCCTGGTTTCGGGGTCTGAAGAGTGCCAGCGCTAGGGCCAACGCTCAGCTCATGATTCTTGCCTCCTCCAGTCGTTCCTCTGCCGGGAACAAGCTCATCCCTCCTCCTCGTCTTCAGCAGAGGAGGTATTTTGAGATCTTGGGTGAGTCCAGCCTCGCTCTTCCTCTCCATCACTCCGTGGAGGAGCTGGCGAAGGGAGTTCCCCTTGAGAAACTCTCTGCCCGACAGGTGTCGTTCTCGGCGGCAGAGATCCTTAGCCATGAAAAGGTCGCAAAGTGTGCCATGCAGGCCACTTCGTGGCTGGACTTTTGGCTAGGAACTCTTGGCATCCTATTGCGCTCCGAGGACTTGTCTAAGGAGACCAATAGGAAAGCCTTGGAGACCTTCTTACTCTCGGGCACCCGCTCCATCGAGTTTTTGGCGCACCAGGTCTCCACCCTGTGGGCCAACTCGGTGTTGAAGCGGCGCGATGCTGTGACCAAGAGATTCCATCCGAAGGTCCCCGCCGTGGATGTGTGCAGGCTCAGACATGCTTCCCTTCTTGGGGAGAACCTGTTTGAGCCTCAGGACATGGAGCGAACGGCTGAGAGGTGGAGGAAATCCAGCACGGACTCCCTCCTCCATAGGGCCCTTACAGCTCGGCCCTATAAGCTTCCAGCTCCGCCGCAACAGCAGCAGCAGCCTCGTAAGGCTCCGAAGCAGGCACCGGCAGTTAAGAAGGTGGTGTCTAAGCCCCAGCCCTTTCCAGCCAAGGTCAAGAGGGGCGGTAAGTCTTCCAGGGGAGGCAAGACTCCTAGGGGTGGCGGCCGCGGCCGCAAGCCCTAGGGGTGGCAGTCCCCCTGCGTGTCCACCTGTGGGGGGATGCCTTCAGCGTTGCGTCCGCAGGTGGCAGAAACACGGGGCCGATGCTTGGACGGTCTCAGTGATCGGCCAAGGCTATCGCGTCCCGGTCACAACATCTCAACCTCCCCTGACAGCGAATCCAGTGTCGTTGAGCTCCTATGCCACGGGGTCGGCAAAGGGGCTGGCCCTTCGGGCCGAAGTCGAGACCATGCTCAAGAAGGGTGCTCTCCAGGAGGTCGTCGACGGCTCCCCAGGCTTCTTCAGTCGACTCTTTCTTATAAAGAAGGCGTCTGGAGGCTGGAGACCTGTCATCGACCTCTCGGCTCTGAACGGGTTTGTCAAGTAAACCCGGTTCAGCATGGAGACAGCAGACACGGTCAGACTTGAGGTGAGACCACAAGACTTCATGTGCACACTTGATCCAAAGGACTCGTACTTCCAGATCCCAATCCATCCGTCTTCCAGGAAGTACCTAAGATTCTGCCTAGACGACAAGATCTACCAGTTCAAGGTGCTGTGTTCGGTCTCTCCACGGCTCCTCAGGTGTTCACCAGAGTGTTCACCCTGATTTCATCTTGGGCGCACAGGAACGTCATTCGTCTCCTTCGTTATCTGGACGATTGGCTGGTCCTAGCAGACTCAGAGTCGACCCTTCTTCGACACCGAGACAGGCTTCTGGATCTTTGCCAGGATCTGGGGATCGTGGTAAACCTCGAGAAGTCCTCTCTGCAGCCGTCCCAACTACTGGTTTATCTAGGCATGCTAATAGACACCAATCTCCACAAAGCCTTTCCATCAGACGACCGGATAGCAAGGCTGAGGAGGGTGGCGGAACCCTTCCTCAGGCGAGAAGAGCTCCCCGCCCAGTCGTGGTTGCGTCTCTTAGGTCACCTATCCTCCCTGTCCCGTCTGGTTCCAAACAGCCGCCTCTGGATGAGATCCCTGCAGTGGCGGCTCAAGTCCCAGTGGAATCAAGGATCCGATTCTCCGGGCATTCTGATTCCGATGGGGTCTTTGGAACAGACGGACTTGCGGTGGTGGCTGGTCGACGAGAACCTGCGGAAGGGAGTGAGTCTTCTCGTCCTCCCCCCGGAATTGACTCTGTTTTCGGACGCCTCAAAAGAAGGGTGGGGGGCGCACGTTCTGAACCAGAGGGCCTCAGGCCTTTGGTCAGAATCAGAAAAGTGCCTACACATCAACCTGCTAGAATTGAAGGCCGTCTTTCTGGCTCTTCAGCAGTTCCAACGGTCCCTGGCGGGTCACTCCGTGGTGGTGATGAGCGACAACACCACGGTAGTGGCTTATATCAACAAGCAGGGAGGCACTTTTTCGCAGCAGCTATCCCATCTTGCAGTAGAGATTCTGAGGTGGACCGAAATCCACTCGATAACACTATCAGCTCGCTTCATTCCTGGCAAGAGGAATGTGCTCGCCGACAGTCTGAGCAGGGCCTCGCAGATAGTGAGTACCGAGTGGTCTTTGGATCCTCAGATAGCCAACAAAGTCCTGACTTTGTGGGGTTCCCCGACTGTGGACTTGTTCGCGACAGCGTTGAACTTCAAGCTGCCCCTGTACTGCTCCCCAGTCCCGGACCCCAAGGCACTCTGGCAAGATGCTTTCCAGCAACGGTGGGACAACATCGACGTGTACGCCTTCCCACCGTTCTGTCTGATGAGAAGGGTGCTCAACAGGTCCAGACTATCGGTCAACTGTTCGATGACTCTGGTAGCTCCGCTATGGCATCACGCGGAATGGTTCCCGGACCTTCTGCAGCTCCTGACGGAGCTCCCGAGGGAACTTCCTCCACGACACGAGCTTCTCAGACAACCCCACTCCAGCGTCCCTCACAAGGCCGTGGCCTCGCTTCGGCTTCACGCCTGGAGACTATCCAGCGTCTCCTCACGGAGAGAGGCTTTTCGCAACAGGTTGTGGAGAGAATATCTCGGCACCTGCGAAGGTCCTCTGAGGGAGTCTACCAAGCAAAGTGGAGAGTCTTTTGTGGTTGGTGTCGTGGGAGGGGTATCTCTCCACTCGATGCCACTATTCCAGCAATAGCGGACTTCCTCGTTTATCTGCGGGAAGAAATGCGCCTTTCTGTCTCGGCAGTGAAAGGCTATCGCTCAGCCTTAAGCTTGGCCTTCAGGCTGAAGGGCGTGGATATTTCTTCATCGCTAGAACTCTCTTTATTCATACGTAGCTATGAGCTTACCTGCTCCCAGTCGGAAGTGAGACCTCCTCCTTGGAACGTGGTTTGAGTCCTCAGGGCTCTTAAGAGACCTCCCTTCGAACCATTACACCAGGCCTCCGATCGCCACCTGTCTTGGAAGACGGCTTTCCTACTCGCTTTGGCTTCGGCCAAGCGGGTTAGTGAACTTCATGGTCTCTCGTATTACATCGCCCATTTAAGGGGATGGGGGGAGGTAACGTTCAGGTTTGTCCCTGAGTTTGTTGCCAAGACTCAGAATCCTGGAGTGCCGGATCCTCGCTTCGACTCTTTCAGGATCGCGAGTCTCCGTTCTGTAACAAGCGACCCAGACCAGCTGCTACTATGTCCAGTGAGGTGTCTGAGGCACTACTTGAAGAGAACGGCTGTAGTCCGTCCTCAAGTGCGAGCTTTGTTTGTGCGCACAGGAAGGACTAAGAGGAGGGTCACCAGGAACACCATCTCAGCTTGGATTCGAAGGGTTATCCACCATGCCTTGAATCCAGACCCTCCTCCGTCACGTCGCCCTAGGGCACACGATGTCAGGGGTGTTGCTACATCCCTGGCCTTCAAGAGAAACTTCTCTGTGACGCAGGTACTTCAAGCTGGGGTCTGGAAGCGTCAGACGACCTTCACAGCCCACTACCTGCAAGACGTGACCCACAGGAGCCTCGATACGTTTTCTATCGGCCCTGTGGTGGCTGCACAACAGCTGGTCTAACCTCAGGCTCCTTTTTGGACAAGTAGCAGTAGGTTGAGGGCGTTGTTACCCGGTCTTAGTCTGCGTGAATGAAAGAGTATGTCTGACCCTTACTTCTTTCTTCATTGTCCCCTCTCTTGGGGAAGCAGCATCCTGGTCCTCCCATAGCTGACCTCGACCTCTGCAGGTAACCCATGCTTCTTTGTGCTCCTAGTATTAAGCTTAATACTGTTGCGTCCCCCATACCCTGACGAGGTGGTATTGGGAACGTCCTATCCTAGATTCCTATCTAAAGGTCTCAAGGTCAACTTCATAGGACGAGTCACTCTTTCCTCCACACACTGCTTATGTAGGCCACTTGTTCCTAGCGATGCTAAGAACTTGTGAGGTGCAGGGGCTCCTTTTCTCTTGTGCTGCTCACTGAGAGATTGAGCCCCCGGGCAAGCCGAAGTCAGTAAGGCTGGGGACTTTCCACCCTTCCTAAGGGGTAAGTCACCCAATGTAAATAGCGTGGTTTGTATTTCGGTTACGGAACAAATGACAAATTCGAAGATAATTTGTATTTTTCCTAACCATACAAACCTTAGCTATTTACACATATGTGCCCGCCATCCCTGACCCCCAAGTCAAGTCCTACCTCTAAGTGAAGTGAAGCAAGTCACCGGTGTGTGGGAGGGGAGGGGTAGCAAGCTACCCTTCCCCTACCCCCCGCTAACTAGCGCGGGGGTAATTAACCCTCGTTAAAACTGTTGGCTCGTCATTTCAGCTGCGCTAAAAGGTAAACCCTCTGTAAATAGCTAAGGTTTGTATGGTTAGGAAAAATACAAATTATCTTCGAATTTGTCATATTATTATTATTATTATTATTATTATTATGATTACTACTTGCTAAGCTAGAATCCTATTTGGAAAAGCAGGATGCTCTAAGCCCAGGTCTTCCAACAGGGAGAATAACCCAGTGAGGAAAGGAAACGAGGAAAAATGAAATATTTTAAGAACAGTAACATTAAATAGATATTTCCTATATAAACTATAAAAGCTTTAACAAAACAAGAGAAAAAAAAATAAGATAGAATAGTGTGCCCGAGTGTACCCTCAATGATGAGGGAAACTCTATAAGAAGCTTACAATATTGCTTAATCAGCAGAGTAAGTACTGTACATAATGATATGAAATAAAAACTTAAAAAAGCCTATTTCTATAAAAAAGTATTTATGCAGATACATTTCATTATTCTACAGTACAATGTATGTATATCTCACAAGTTAACCAGTTAAATCATTGAGGGTACACTTGGGCGTACTGTTCTATCTTAGTTTGAGGACTTTTCTCATCAGATAGAACAGAGGAAATGTGTAAACATTGATATTGTTCCACCGCTGTTGGAATGCCTCCTGCCATAAAGCCCTGGGGGTCCGGGAATGGGGAGCAGTAGAGCGGGAACTTGTCGCGAACAGATCCACAGTCAGGGAACCCCACAAAGTCAGGACTTTGTTGGCTACTTGATGATTCAAGGACCACTCGGAGCCCTTTATCTGAGTGGCTCTGCTCAGACTGTCTGCAAGTACATTCCTCTTGCCTGGGATGAAGCGAGCAGATAGGGACACAGAGTTGTCTTCTGCCCATCTTAGTATCTCTACTTCTAGATGGCACAGGGGGTGCGAGAAGGTACAGTATCACCTTGTTTATGTAAGTAGGCTACTACTGTGGTGTTGTCGCTCATCAACACCACAGTGTCCCGCCGGGAACTGGTGGAACTGTTGGAGAGCAAGAAATGCTGCCCCTCATCTCTAAGAGATTTATATACTGGTACCTTTCTGATTCAGACCATAGGCCAGGGATGGTGTGGTGCACTATGTGGGCCCCCTAGCCTTCTTTTTATGCAGCTGAAAAGAGCATCATTTCTTGGGGAGGGACAAGAAGATCGACCCCTTTGCCGAGGTTCTCATTTGCCATCCACCACCTGAGATCTGTTTGTACCTCTGACCCTATATGAACTAGGGTGTTCCAGGAATCAGAGGCCTGATTCCTTTGGGACTTGAGGCGCCACTGTAAGGATCTTGTCCTGAGGTACCCATCGGGTAATAGATGGGTCATCGATGACCTAAGAGACGCAGCCAGCTCTGAGCTGGGAGTTCTCACCTGAAGAAGGGTCCTGCTATCTTCCTCAGCCTCTGCATTCTTTATCCGATGGAAATGCTGTGTGTAGTTTGGTGTCTATCAACATGCCTACATATACCGGTCTTTGAGAGGGGAACAGTTGAGACTTCTCTAGGTTTACCATGATCCCCAGATCTTGACAAACCCTCAGAAGTTTGTCTCGGTGTTGAAGAATGGTCGCCACCAAGTCTGCTAGAATCAGCCCATTGTCCAGGTATCTTGGAAGACGTGTACTGATTTTGTGAGCCCAAGATGACACTAGGGCTGTTTAAAGGTATTACCTGGTAATGTGTTTGTGGTTTTCATAAGTCCTAGAAATGAAATGTAGTTATGGGAGGGTAGGGTAAGGACATGCAAGATAGTCCGGAGAAACTGTGGAGAAATGGGATGCGTGAAGACCTTGACCTAATGGGAGTTAAGGACTATAGATTACAAGATGGCCCCTCCTGGTCTTAGTTTGGGTGGAAGAGGGTCTGGGGCGTTGATTGTATGTTTATATGGTAAGTCTCTAGGGCATTGTCACTGTCCCATGCCCTTGCCATTCATGAGTGACTTTTAAATTCTAATTGGAAGTGGCATTTTAAAAATGTGGTCCACTAACATCTTTTTACGTTTTACAATGAACTCGTTTTGTATCCCCTCTTATATTTGAGTGAATTGCTAGGAAATATTTTCTTTACATTTTAATTGATAATAGGTAATTAAGTGGTATTTAATTATCACTCTCTACCTGAATATGGTCAAACAATTGCTTTTTAGTATTTTTGTCCCAAGTCTTTTTCAGGTTTACTAGTATGCGCTTTTCTATTTTTTGTTTCTTTTGCAGTGGTTAATGCAGAAGGAGTATCAATGGAAGAACTTGATGGCCTACAGTTAGAGCTGGAGCTCTTATTGTCATCAGTCCTTGTACGTCAAATGTCTCTTAATAGTCAACTTAATATCATACATCAATTAGAAAAAGGAAAATATGTCCCCAAAACTGTAAGTGTGGTATTAGCTTTTTTTAATTTTTACTAGTAACTACTCAATTTATCGGGTGTTTTGTGGCTGTTAATGTGGTAGTGTGACCGTTTGATATTGGCATTCTGTTCTTTAAAAAAATACTTATAGTATAGCCTATGTGGGACATTCAAGATAACATTTCTAGCTTAAGTTAAACTTTTTATTACATTTATTTGACTTCATAATGTAGAAAAACATAATTCTCTCTCTCTCTCTCTCTCTCTCTCTCTCTCTCTCTCTCTCTCTCTCTCTCTCTCTCTCTCTCTCTCTCTCTCTCTCTCTCGCAACTGCCGTTGAACGGTTGGGTTAGGTTTCAAGAATAGACCATGAGAGGATGGATTATTGTGCTGAATTATTAAATTAGAATCTTCAACATGTTCTACCTATGTGGCTGTTATGTTTATGAACAGTTGTAATATAATGATCATCCTAATTTGTGGAAATTCAGAAGTACAAACTTGCTGCAAATGCTTCTCTGTTGAAAAGGTGGACACAAGTCTCGTTTCATGGTTTATATATAACATCTATTTTTCAATATTTAACTTAGCCGGTGATTATATAGCTGCAACTCTGTTGCTCGACAGACAACTCTACGGAAAAACTCGCCAGCGATCGCTACACAGGTTGCGGATGTGCCCAACAGCGCCATCTGTCGACCAGATACCCAGCTCTCAATGTAAACAAAGACTCAATTTTCTCTCTGTCGACGTGTCGACAAGACGTACTTTACTCGCTGTTGCTAAACTGGAGTTTTTCACATCTAATTGGTGAAGTACTATATTCTAGTTTTGAGCTTTCGCAATGCAGGTGTTTTATCTTCATCTTGAATCTTGAACTCGTTTTGGATAGATTTAATTATGGTGACAAAGAGAGTATGGACTTTCTTTCACTTTTAAATGGCCGACCCTTCCCTTAGACGGAAGTGTGTTTAGGCTTTTAGTAATTATCTTATCACGTTATAAATTATTTATTGATTTTCCTCTATATATTTTATATCTCTCCGCCTTTATTAGGCCTCTTCGATTAACTTTCCATTCATTATAAACATATAAAAATAAATTTTAATGTTTTGTTTATATGCGACCTTTCCTGAGAGTAGGTGGTCCTAACTTGGAAACCGAAGTTAATCAACGTTGAGCCCTTTATATCGTAATTAGCTTTTAAAGAGCTAAGGATTTAAAACTTTTTAAATGTAATATGAAAGAATTTCTTTGATAGTCTTCGTACTGTTTTCAAAGATGAACTAACGTTTAGTTTATTTATGCTACGCAGTTGTTGACGTTCAACATGCGCTCTATCGTTACGATAGAGAGAGAGTGTATCACGGTTTCACTTTGCAGTAAGAGTAAATCGATTCTGACGTTTTGTTCATTCTTTCTTAGCTTAAATGTTTTAAATTCTATTTTAAAGGAACTTTTTAATTGAAAAACCTTTCAGTTTTTTCCTTTAGTCAAATAACATGTTTTTTTGACGAAATATAATTGGGCTCTTCTCTTAGGTGCGAAATCAAGAGAGAAAGAGAGAGAGAGAGATAGAGACGGAGGGAGAGAGAGGAGAGAAAACGTTCCGTTCAAGCGGGTAACGTTGTTCTCGAGTTACTCTCGTCCCTAGTCTCTGTACGGGGAGGAAGGATAAAACGTTTTTAGTTTTTTATTCTCGTCCCCAGGCTATGTGCGGTGAGAGATTGAAAACGTAGTTTATAGGAACTAGTGTTTAGTCTCTTTCCCAGCCACTGATTTTTTTATCTTAAAATATGTTTTCTGTTTTTTGCTGGTATTAATGAGCTTGCATTATACGACTGATTTCGCAATTACTACCTTTTAATGAAGGGTAGAATTGCGTGTTTCAGGTAGAAATCAGTAAAAGTTTCGATTTCAGTGATATAAGTGCAAAACAGAAAATCGAAGTGATAAAGTGATATGCGCAAAGTGTTACAGTGTTGCGTCCGAGGGTTCGTCTGTTCGTGCCTGTCGTTCACCTAGTCCGGGACCTCTTGCATGCTCCCAAGCCCAGGGGAGAAGTAATGTCAAACGACTTATGGGTTCGAGAGGCTTTGATCAACGAACAGACGTTTTCCCTCTATGGTATCGGGTGTATCTTACCAAGATCTCCCCTACCATAAGACGAGAGAGACGTTGTTTCTCCTCGTCATCCGAAGGCTTTTCGCACAAGAAACCTGTCACAAGGTTTCGAAGCCCTTAAGCGAAAGTCAGTCCTTTCAGGACAGGTCCAGCGTCCTGGTTACAGCCATTAGGACAGCTCTGACCCTATGCAGTCATCGGATAACTGCTCGCCGCCTAACAAAAGCGTAACACAGACTCCGAGAGTCTTTTTTGTTGGCAAAGTGTTGCGGTCACAGACGTTACCCTCGTCTCTTACCACAACCATTTCCGTTGTTCCTTAATGGGTTGTAACGCAAGACATGCAGTATATGCTTGCCTCCCTTATGGAAGACTATTCTGCCGATTAGTCCGTTGAGTCTAGCCGTTTATCTCATCGATATCCTGGCTTTCAGCCAACCTAACGTTCCTTTGTGCTTACTGTTGACGTTGGCGTAGCTAAGTCACGTCAGTCAGGTTGTTTAGAACCACACTCGATGCGGTCTCGTGTGGTTTTTCAGCCGCATTTGGACGTTAGGCCACTTGCTGATGCTCCTGTTGACGTTCAAGACGTTCACTAACAATCGGAGTTGACTTGTTTTGACGCTGTGCGTCAACCTCCGCATTCTAGAGTTGTTTTGACGCTGTGCGTCAACCTCCGCATTCTAGAGTTGTTTTGACTGCTCAGTCTAGGCAGTCAAAGCAGTCTCGAGTGGACGCTGTGCGTCCTCACGCACCTGTTGTGGTTGACAGTTCAGTTGTTGACAGTTCACAGTCTGTCAAGCAGTTACATGACGTTGCGTTCTGGTCCGCTACTAATGCACCAGTGAGTGTGGACTCTGCTTGTAAAGCATTGCCACCACGGTAGGTCTCTCCCTTGCTTGAGACTCAGCTTTTATCGGACAAGGTTCCTGTAGATGAGGAAGTTGCTGTTCCCCCTCCTACTGATATTCCCTTGAAGACTCTGTCAGATGGAGAGGAGCCTAAAGCTGCTTAGCCCCCTATGGACTTTAATTAAATCATGATGATTTTTTTTTAAGGATCTTTGTCCGGATCTTTTTGTAACTGCTGCTCCTCGTTCGCCTAAACGTCAGAGCTTACACTAGGCCTAGCTACTTCGAAGCCGTTGTTTTTAAGCTAGTGCTCTCTCGCTCTCCTAGAGAGCTTTACGTTGGCTAGGCGACTGGTTTTTCACCAGGAGGAGTTTGGGGGATACAGCCTTTGCTTTCCCTTCTTTTAAACTGGCTTATAGAGCGAGAGTCTGATATGACACGAGAGAAGTTCTCAGCTTGGGAGTTCATGCCTCTGCCCAGATAGACTTCTCAAATCTCGTAGACTCTCCCTGGCGCCTGGCCAGGAGACGCTCCAAGTTTTTTACAGGTCAACTTCACAGCTGTTTTCGAGCCTTTGAAGTTTTGCTGTACAATTATGTCATGCATAAACAAGGCTTTCAGGGATGGAAAGCGGTACCGCCTCAGTCGCTAACCCCGTCTGTGGCCGCACCTGCTCCCGTAGACCCTAAATGGGCTTTGCTGCAAGACATGCAGTCCAAGCTTGCGTTCTTGATAGAGGACTTTAATGCGGAGAAGGTTGCTACCGAACCTTCTGGCCAACAACCTTCCAACCGGTCGGTTGTGCGCCCTGTTGACGCTGAGGTAACCTACTCGCGTCTGCCAGTTGAGGTGGTTCCTCCACCGATGCGACCCAGTGTGGGTTGCCAGCCGCACGTTGTCGTTAAGCGACGCTCGGAGGTGGTTGTTGACGTTCAGGACGTTCAACAACCAGCAGAGGTGACTTGTTTTGACGCAGTGCGTCAACCTCAGCAACCCGGTAGGGTGTTGACTGCACAACCCAGACGGTCTAGACAGTCTCGGGTTGACGCTGTGCTTCCTCGCGCACCCATGGTTGTTGACAGTTCACAGACTGTGCAGCAGTTCCATGATGTTGCGTCCGGCTCCGTCACGCATGCACCAGTGCGACCGGACTCAGCGAGCCAGACGTTGCCCACTCCGTTGCCGTTTCCTCATCAGTTTTCGGATGAGGAGCCCTCTGATGAGGACGTTGCTGAACAACAAGACGATCAGCCCCCAGAATAGATCAACCCCTGCTATCCATCCAGCAGATGCTGAGGAAGGAACGCTGCTCAGTCAGGCTGTGGATGAGTCTGGTAGGGATGCTGTCATCCGTGGAACAATTTGTGTCACTAGGAAGACTACACCTCCGTCCTCTTCATACCATCTAGCTTTTCACTGGAAAAAGGACAAGACGCTAGAAGCGGTCTCGATCCCGGTTTCCGAAAAGATAAAGTCTTGTCTGACTTGGTGGAAGGACAATATCAACCTTAGAGAGGGTCTTCCCCTGGCTGTTCAGACTCCCAACCACGTTCTCTTCTCGGACGCATCGGACGTGGGATGGGGCGCGACACTAGACGGTCGGGAATGCTCAGGACTGTGGAACTCGAGTCAGAGGAGCATGCATATCAACTGCAAGGAGCTGTTGGCAGTACATCTGGCCTTGAAAAGCTTCAAGTCTCTCCTTCGAGGCAAAGTGGTGGAAGTTAACTCGGACAACACCACGGCCTTGGCGTACATCTCCAAACAAGGAGGTACCCACTCACTGACGTTGTACGAGATCGCAAGGGACCTGCTCATCTGGTCAAAAGGTCAAGACATCTCCCTAGTAACGAGGTTCATCCAAGGCGACTTGAACGTCATAGCAGATTGTCTCAGTCGGAAAGGGCAAGTAATTCCAACCGAATGGACCCTCCACAAGGATGTGTGCAAGAGACTTTGGGCCACTTAGGGTAAACCATCCATAAATCTCTTTGCAACCTCGCTGACCAAGAGGCTTCCAATCTATTGCTCTCCAGTCCCGGACCCAGCAGCAATACATATAGATGCTTTCCTCCTAGATTGGTCACATCTGGATCTCTACGCATTCCCACCGTTCAAGATTGTCAACAAGGTACTGCAGAAGTTCGCCTCTCACGAAGGGACAAGGTTGACGTTAGTTGCTTCCCTCTGGCCCGCGAGAGAATGGTTCACCGAGATACTGCGATGGTTAGTAGACGTTCCCAGTAGTCTTCCTCTAAGGGTAGACCTTCTACGTCAGCCACACGTAAAGAAGGTACTCCAAAGCCTCCACGCTCTTCGTCTGACTGCCTTCAGACTATCGAAAGACTCTCGAGTGCTAGAGGCTTTTCGAAGGAAGCAGCCAGTGCGATTGCTAGAGCAAGGAGAGCGTCTTCCATTAGAGTCTACCAATCGAAGTGGGAAGTCTTCCGATACTGGTGCAAGTCAGTTTCTGTATCCTCGACCAGTACCTCTGTAGCTCAAATAGCTGTTTTTCTCTTATACCTGAGAAAAGGACGATCCCTTTCAGCTCCCACTATCAAGGGCTACAGAAGCATGTTGGCATCGGTCTTCCGGCATAGAGGCTTAGATCTTTCCAAACATAAAGATCTGCAAGACCTCCTTAAGTCTTTTGAGACCACCAAGGAGCGTCGTTTGGCTACCCCTGGATGGAATTTAGACGTGGTACTAAGATTCTTCATGTCAGACAGGTTGGAGCCGTTACAATCAGCCTCCCTGAAAGATCTCACTCTTAAGACTCTTTTCCTGGTATGCTTAGCCTCGGCTAAAAGAGTCAGTGAGATTCATGCCTTCAGCAAGAACATCGGATTTTCGTCAGAAAAAGCCACTTGTTCGCTGCAACTTGGTTTTCTAGCCAAAAATGAGCTGCCTTCTCGGCCTTGGCCTAAATCTTTCGATATCCCCAGCTTATCGGAGATCGTAGGCAATGAACTAGAAAGAGTCTTATGCCCTATTAGAGCTCTTAAGTTCTGTTTAAAGCGTACTAAACCTTTACGAGGCCAATCTGAAGCTTTATGGTGTTCAGTTAAGAAACCATCCTTGTCTATGTCAAAGAATGCTTGGTCAGACTTTATCAGATTGTTCATACGAGAAGCTCATTCACATCTGAGTGAGGAAGACCGAACTTTGCTTAAGGTGAAGACGCACGAAGTTAGAGCTGTAACAACTTCCGTGGCCTTTAAGCAAAATATATCTCTGCAAAGTATAATGGACGCAACCTATTGGAGAAGCAAGTCAGTGTTCGCGTCATTTTACTTGAAAGATGTCCAGTCTCTTTACAAGAACTGCTACACACTGGGACCATTCGTAGCAGCGAGTGCAGTAGTGGGTGAGGGCTCAACCACTACAATTCCCTAATTCCTTATCCTTTTAATCTGTCTCTTGAAGTGTTGTTTTTTTATGGGTTGTCCGGAAGGCTAAGAAGCCTTTCGCATCCTGGTTGATTTGGCGGGTGGTCAAAGTCATTTCTTGAGAGCGCCTAGATTAGGGGTTTGATGAGGTCCTGTTGTATGGGTTGCAACCCTTGATACTTCAGATCCTAGGGGTCGATCAGCATCCTAAGAGGATCGCGAGGCTCCGTAAGGAAGACGTACTTAAAAGGCAGAGTAATTGTTCAAGTCGACTTCCTTACCAGGTACCTATTTATTTTGTTTTTGTTATTTTGATAACTTCTAAAATGAAATAAAAAACTCTTAGCTCATAAAAGTGTAAACATATATTACTGGTCTCTACCCACCATCCTGGGTGTGAATCAGCTATATAATCACCGGCTAAGTTAAATATTGAAAAATGTTATTTTGATTATAAAATAAATTTTTGAATATACTTACCCGGTGATTATAAATTAAATGACCCTCCCTTCCTCCCCAATAGAGACGCAGTGGGACGAGGAGAAAATTGAGTCTTTGTTTACATTGAGAGCTGGGTATCTGGTCGACAGATGGCGCTGTTGGGCACACCCGCAACCTGTGTAGCGATCGCTGGCGAGTTTTTCCGTAGAGTTGTCTGTCGAGCAACAGAGTTGCAGCTATATAATCACCGGGTAAGTATATTCAAAAATTTATTTTATAATCAAAATAACATTTTTACATTATTACTGATCTTAAAATATTGTATGCTTTTTTATTCACTTCTCATATACAGTTTATTTATTTCCTTTCCTCACTTGGCTGCTTTCCCTGCCGGAGCCCTTTGGGTTATAGAATTCTGATTTTCCAACTAGGGTTGTAACTTTGCTAATAATAATAATAATAGAAATAAAATTTAAACTTTAAAGGCCTCCACTCCAGCCATGTGAGTTTAATTTCCTTATTAATTAGTCTGGTTTGTGTGGGGGCCGATGTGGTAACGCCCCTGACTTATGAATGCCATACTGGGGTTTGAGTCTCGCTCAAACTTGTTAGTTTCTTTGGATGCTGCAACCTCACCATCCTTCTGAGCTAATGATGGAGGTGTTTTGGGGAGCCTATAGGTCTATCTGCTTAGTCATCAGCAGTCATTTCCTGGCCCTCCTTGGTCCTAGCTTGGGTGGAGAGAGGGTTTTTGCGCTGATCATATGTATATATAATGAGTCTCTAAGGCATTGTCCTGCTTGATAGGGCAATGTCACTGTCCTTGGCGTCTGCCATTCATGAACAACCTTTAAATGATGATAATGACCAAACATCTGCACTTTAGACGTTACTTGATGGTCTTTGTAACATTCTTTCAGATCCTAGCTGTTCTTTATTTTTATCCTTCAACTTTACCTCAATTTCCACTTCCTTTCTTCCATTTAGCAGTCCAACCTCTTTCAAAATTTACTTCATAGTATAGCTGCAGGATTTTCCCTTAGTTGCTCTTGGGTTCTTGAGGCCGGGAGCACACTAGCGACTCTGTGGCGCCACAAAGCCACAGCATCGTGTGGCAGGGATGTGGTCTCCCATAGGTTTCCATTGTTTTCAAGTTCTGCCGCGCTAACTAGCGACTGTGGCAAGCGACTGTGGCTCTCTGTCGCTCATCCCCACCACAGGCGTGGCGTGGCTTTGTGGCGCCACAGAGTCGCTAGTGTGCTCCCGGTCTAATGGCCTAGCAGGCACCACTGCCCGACTATATAGTCGAATATTTTGTGAGTTGTTACATTTCCAATTTCAAAGTAGATAAGATAGATTATTATTATTATTACTTGCTAGACTACAACCCTAGTTTGAAAAGCAGGATGCTAAAACCCCAGGGGCTCCAACAGGGAAAATAGAATATTTTAAGTATTTAGATATCAAGGTGTGTACACTTGGACACAGAAAATCCTAGTACAGTACACCCTGCTCTGATGAATTGCACCTAGCCACGCCCTTACTGCACGGAAGTACCTTTGTTTAGCCCTGCCCACCACCTCTGCCATCTCTCCCTACACTATCTGTTTGGTTACTTGTTGCAAAGCAAGTACAAGTATGTGACAGGGTGCAATTCTTTGAATATACCAGGAACTCCTGTGTCCAACTGTACCTTAGAAAATTTAACATGTTGAACTATTGTACTGTAATGGCATTTGACTGGAGGGTTGTGTAACCATGTATATTTTGTCAGAATGACATTTCATTGCTTTATGGTATGCAGAATAATGTATTAAATATTATTGCAATTGGCGAGTGATTTGAGCAAGTGGATAAAAATATTTGTATTCTAAGATCACATGCATTTTCACATACTGTATATTCCAAGGAACTGCCTCTGAAATTCTTTACAGTATAGTGGTTTTATTAGTTTATTTGTGTTTTCATTTTGTTTATATACAATTTCAGGCTATATCCCCCGGCAAGAAAATAAAACGAGAAGATGGGGAAAGGCCTCCAAAGAAAATGAAAGATTCAAGTGGGAAAGCAAGAGATATTTTATCATCCCCAGGGCCACCACCTGGAATAAAACCTCCAAAGGTGAGATTAAAAGTTCCTAAGAGTATTTTGTAATTATATGGATTCTAAACATTGGTAAAGATGGATATCTTTTATTTCACTTCTGAATACAAAGATATGCTTAACTACCCGAAATGGAATTGTACTGTATATTTGTGCTTCTGCCTGAACCATCTTATGTTCAATAAGTAGGTTAATGATCAAGATTTAAGTGCAATATGTAATTATATGTTAAAGTCATGGATTTGCACTAAAAAATTGCATTTATTACTAAACATTACTTCTGCATTTTGAGTTCATTGTAACTGCATTTGTTATTAAGGCAAAATGTAAATCTTTGAATTTGGATATGATAATATTTAAAATTAGTATGAACCACATTTGGACTTCATAATGCATTGAATTCTTGAGAACAGAAAGTAATTGTTTTTCTTAATTATTTTTATATTATTACTCTACCCTTACATCTTACAGGTAAAATGTTCTGTCCTAAAATATGAGCCAGTCTTTGATGTACCTGACCTGGGGCCTCCCGAGCAACCAAAACCGCCGCCTCCAAAGAATGACATTACAAATCGTTTTTGGGCAAATGTAGAACAGTATTGCCAAGAAATTACTGTTGATGACATAAAGGTCAGTTATAGTTTTTTCCAGTTTTTAAGTATAAAATAACTTTACACATAATGTATTTTGGTTATAGTACTGTACTGTATATGTGTTACACTGTACTTTTCCTTGAAGCAAGAATTAAATTTTATATTATGGAGATATTCAAGGTAACGACATCGGACTCAAGTTTTCTCTTGGTATTACTGTTCAGTAACCAGTCTCCTCTTATTAGATTACTCTTGATAGTTGTTTACCAAATCTTGTACTGAATTACAGTATATTTAGAATTAAGTTTATAAATAATGAGTGTAGACTAGCATGGCTCCATTTCAAACCTAGAATTGTACCTTTATATCTAATAACACAACTCTGAGTCAAAATTGCTTTATTAATATTTTGTCAATTGATTAAATTCAATAAATCACAATACAGTTTTTTTATGATTTATATTATGAGAGTACAGTATTGATAAATATATTGCATTGTACAGTATATAATCTTTTAGTGTCATGGCTGTAATTTAACTATAAAAGATGAGCAGTCTAATATTTATTAAATTCTTTTGGGTTATATTGTTTAGGTGATTTTAAATTTCAGGTTGGTAATTTTCTGAGATTATTTAAGTGGTTAATACAGTAATTATATAGGTAATTGGCATATTTGTTTTTTTTTTTAATTCTTTCAACTTACTGTAAAAAAAAACAATAAAAAATCTGCCTGATATAGGAATATTTTGCTTTTGCTAAGTTCCTTGAAGCTGAGGCTGTTAGTGGTTAAATTTTATAATTTAGCAAAATATTATAAAACTTTTTTAGGGATCGTTTTCTATACCGTATTACCATATACATTACAATTGTTTTTCATGTTTCAGATGCTAGAAGACTTGATTAATAATCCAAATGATGACAGTGATTACTACAAGATCCCACCACTAGGTCGACATTACACATTACGTTGGGCCCAAGAGGACTTGCAGGTACTGCAGTGTTAATTTTGTTAATACCATTCATTTTTCTAAATTAATACATTTGAATAGTGTAATTTAAAAAAAAATAAAAACCCATTTCCTTATCCTGTTTCGTGTGCTTTGCTAAAGTCCAAATTCCTTTATTAAAAAGGAAAAAAAGTGTCGAACTGTTGTAGTAGGTTAGCTTATACATGCAAGGTCTCTTAACATTCTATTATAGTTGGATAGTTGAATCCCTTTTTTGTGGTCTGATTAAACTGTAAAATAGCCATAGGATACGGTAAATCAGGGTCAAGTAAATGGACTTTTTTTAAAGAAATTTTAGTTAAGAGAAAATCGAGGAGTCTATTCTTAAAACTTGGTAGAAAATAAATTTATTTTTAAAAATTTCAAAAAGACCATTTACTAAACCTTAGACACCCAACTTGTACTCTGCAGTAGAAAGAAAAGACTAAATTCAGTTAGCAGGGTTTATTCATTCGGTAGCTTGAAACCAAAAGCTAATTATCTACTAGCTTCATCATCATCTCCTCCTCCCACACATATTAACGCAAATGGTTACGGTTAAATTTCGCCAGTCGTCTCTATCTTGAGCTTTTAAATCAATACTTATCCATTCATCATCTCCTACTTCACATTTCATAGTCCTCAGCCATGTAGGCCTGGGTCTTCCAACTCTTCTAGTGCCTCGTGGAGCCCAATTGAAAGTTTGGTGAACTAATCTCTCTTGGGGAGTACAAAGAGCATGCTCAAAACATCTCCATATACCCTCACCCTCTCATCCACATTGGGCATTCGAGTAATGTATTTGTGTGAACACAAATACATTTTAAAACTAACTTTGGTAAAACCATTAAAAGCAAATCTTCGTAAATGAAAAAAATTTATTGTAAATGAAGTGAAAAACAGTACACAAATAAACCTTGCAAAACTGCCATTCATTTAGTAGAGAAAATATGTCCATGTTATTTTCAAACTTTGGTAAGGGTGGTTTTGAAAATCGGGTAATTTGAAATTTTCTATGGTTTATGAGCTTAACATTGATGTTTATATACAGGATATTGTGTTCTCTTCTATTGAATTATCATAAATTTGTTTCAATTTGTAAATGAAATGAAATTAATAACTACCAAAGAATGAAATTAGCTGATGATTTTCTCAGAATGAAATTACTTTTAAAAATAGTGTTTGATATTAAATATTTCTAACTAACAGGATGAACAAAAAGAAGGTGTCAAACTAGCTGAAGGAAAAAAAAAGGGCGTTAAAAGTGAACCTCTTAATTCAGATGTTTCGGACAAGCTGCTGAAAGAAGTCGATATGAATGGGTGAGTATGACAGATATTTAAAGCATATAATTTTAATGAAATTTCCTGAAATTCACATGTTAGCTAACATACAATAACACAATTATTGCCTTGGGTCATAAAGGTTCTAGATGCTGTACGACTGATAACCTTAATCTGGTATTAGTGCACCAGGCTATGCATTTTCTTTATTATTCCTAAAGGCCCTTCCACACGAGGGGCAGATGCACGGCAGGCAGACACATTTACCAATTTTGTTGTATGGGTGACAATCACGAGTGTAGAGGACGTCATACACGAGGAAAGCCGTTCAAACCCTCAAAGCGTTCATGCCCATTGTTGAGGCCCTGGATGAGTGCTTGACTATTGTATATCACACTGATACAACTCTGACTGCACTCTGCCTGGCGTCTGACCCAAGTCATACATTCGCCTGTCTGTCCCTACTATCTGCCTTGGACAGTTTCAAAGCGAAAGAATTACGGGCAAATCTGAGTGCCCGCCCTTCATTTACCCCTAGTGTGGAAGGGCCTTTAGAGGATGTTTTTTAATCTGCCAAATTTTCATATTTTTTTTTTTTTTTATAGAATTGCATGTAGTTTACCATATAAATGATTACTGTATTTTATATATACTGTATATACAAGGACTGGGTAGAAGGAATTATGTAGTCGTCATGGGTGACTTAAATGCTAGAGTGGGCGCTGGAGAGGTAGAAGGTGTCATTGGGAAGTATGGCGTACCAGGTGAAAATGAGAGTGGTGAGAGACTGGTAGATATGTGTGTTGAACAAGAAATGGTAATAAGTGCTAGATTTTTTAAAAAGAAAGATAAAAATAAGTATACATGGGTAAGAGTGGCAAATGGAAGAGTAGTAGAAAGGGCATTAATGGATTGTGTGTTGATAACTAAAAGAATGTTTGGAAGATTGAAAGACGTGCACGTGTTTAGGGGTATGGCTAACGGTATGTCTGATCATTTTTTGGTGGAAGGAAAATTAGTTGTAGCAAAAGAGTGGGGGAATAGAGTAGGTGGATGTAAAAGGGAGCTAGTGAGGGTTGAAGAGCTAATAAAACCGGGGGTAAAAAGTAAATATCAGGAAAGGTTGAAAATGGCATATGACGAGGTGAGAGTAAGAGAAACTGGTAATTTAGAGGAGTGGAAGTTAGCAAAAGAAAATTTTGTTGGGATTGCAAGTGATGTATGTGGCAAGAAGGTTGTTGGAGGCAGCATGAGGAAGGGCAGTGAATGGTGGAATGAAGGAGTGAAGGTAAAAGTGGAAGAGAAAAAGAGGGCTTTTGAAGAATGGCTGCAGAGTAATAGTATAGAGAAGTATGAAAAATATAGAGAGAAAAAGGTGGAAGAAAAGCGCAAGGTACGTGAGGCAAAGAGGGCAGCTGACCTGAGGTGGGGTCAGGGACTGGGTCAGTCATATGAAGAGAATAAGAAGAAGTTTTGGAAAGAAGTGAAGAGAGTAAGGAAGGCTGGCGCAAGAATTGAAGAGACAGTGAAAGATGGAAATGGAAGGTTGTTAAATGGAGAGGAGACAAGGAAAAGGTGGGCGGAATATTTTGAAAGTTTGCTGAATGTTGAGGATAATAGGGAGGCAGATATAATTGCTGTTCCAGGTGTTGAGGTGCCAGTGATGGGAGATGAGAATGAGAGAGAGATTACAATAGAGGAAGTGAGGAGAGCACTAGACGAAACGAGAGTAGGAAAAGCATCTGGTATGGATGGTGTGAAAGCTGAGATGTTGAAGGAAGGGGGTGTGACTGTACTTGAATGGTTGGTGAGATTGTTTAATATGTGTTTTGTGTTGTCAATGGTACCAGTAGATTGGGTTTGTGCGTGTATTGTACCACTATATAAGGGTAAGGGAGATGTGCATGAGTGTTGTAATTCAAGAGGTATTAGTTTGTTGAGTGTAGTTGGAAAAGTGTATGGTAGAGTACTGATTAATAGGATTAAGGATAAAACAGAGAATGCAATCTTGGAAGTACAGGGTGGTTTTAGAAGAGGTAGGGGTTGTATGAATCAGATTTTTACAGTTAGGCAGATATGCGAGAAATATTTAGCAAAAGGTAAGGAGGTGTATGTTGCGTTTATGGATCTGGAGAAAGCATATGATAGAGTTGATAGGGAAGCAATGTGGAATGTGATGAGGTTATATGGAGTTGGTGGAAGGTTGTTGCAAGCAGTGAAAAGTTTCTACAAAGGTAGTAAAGTATGTGTTAGAATAGGAAATGAAGTGAGCGATTGGTTTCCGGTGAGAGTGGGGCTGAGACAGGGATGTGTGATGTCGCCGTGGTTGTTTAACTTGTATGTTGAGAGAGGTGAATGCTCGATTGCTTGGACGAGGATTAAAACTGGTAGACGAAAATGATCATGAATGGGAGGTAAATCAGTTGTTGTTTGCGGATGATACTGTACTGGTAGCAGACACAGAAGAGAAGCTTGACCGACTAGTGACAGAATTTGGAAGGGTGTGTGAGAGAAGGAAGTTGAGAGTTAATGTGGGTAAGAGTAAGGTTATGAGATGTACGATAAGGGAAGGTGGTGCAAGGTTGAATGTCATGTTGAATGGAGAGTTACTTGAGGAGGTGGATCAGTTTAAGTACTTGGGGTCTGTTGTTGCAGCAAATGGTGGAGTGGAAGCAGATGTACGTCAGAGAGTGAATGAAGGATGCAAAGTGTTGGGGGCAGTTAAGGGAGTAGTAAAAAATAGAGGGTTGGGCATGAATGTAAAGAGAGTTCTTTATGAGAAAGTGATTGTACCAACTGTGATGTATGGATCGGAGTTGTGGGGAATGAAAGTGATGGAGAGACAGAAATTGAATGTGTTTGAGATGAAGTGTCTGAGGAGTATGGCTGGTGTATCTCGAGTAGATAGGGTTAGGAACGAAGTGGTGAGGTTGAGAACGGGTGTAAGAAATGAGTTAGCGGCTAGAGTGGATATGAATGTGTTGAGGTGGTTTGGCCATGTTGAGAGAATGGAAAATGGTTGTCTGCTAAAGAAGGTGATGAATGCAAGAGTTGATGGGAGAAGTACAAGAGGAAGGCCAAGGTTTGGGTGGATGGATGGTGTGAAGAAAGCTCTGGGTGATAGGAGGATAGATGTGAGAGAGGCAAGAGAGCGTGCTAGAAATGGGAATGAATGGCGAGCGATTGTGACGCAGTTCCGGTAGGCCCTGCTGCTTCCTCCAGTGCCTTAGATGACCGCGGAGGTAGCAGCAGTAGGGGATTCAGCATTATGAAGCTTCACCTGTGGTGGAATTGTGGGAGGTTGGGCTGTGGCACCCTAGCAGTACCAGCTGAACTCGGCTGAGTCCCTGGTTAGGCTGGAGGAACATAGAGAGTAGTCCCCTTTTTGTTTTGTTTCTTTGTTGATGTCGGCTACCCCCCAAAATTGGGGGAAGTGCCTTGGTATATGGATGGATGGTATATACATGTACTGTATATCAATTCCTCTTGTATATTTAGTTCATTGTATCATCATTGATCTTTAGTTAGGGAAAACATATAACTATTGCTTTTCAATTCGTTAAATTTTTAGGATTCTTTTGGTATTATTGATTTTGTTTTGATGCCAGTTAAGTTTGGAAATCTACTAATATTTGGTATTGTGAATGAAATTTTTCAGGTCTTAATACTTTAGAATATCAATTGAAATTAGACATAAAAGTCAAATGCTTTTCTTCTTTGTAGGTGTAGTGATGATGTTGCACCACTGGGTCCAATAACACAAAGATTAATTGCTGGTTTAGTAGAAGAAAACGTTCTAGTCTCGGATATTGAAAATAAAGGTAAGACCAGCTTCAGCCCATTTTTGTTAGATTACTAATTTTTTTGTGCAAAATGATTTGCTGCTTTCAACATATCTTACATGTGTGACTTTTTATATAGCATCATTAATTATTTTTAGTTAAATCTAAAGATATATTGTAGTAATCTGTTACATAGTATGTACTGTCAGAGTATTTTCTCAACTGAAGAAAGACAGCTCTTTTGTATAGCTTAGATAAAAGTAATTCAATTGATGCAGATAAAGGCTATTTAGCTTTTAACCTAAAATAATTTAATATTTTTTATTACACGTTATGATTCAGCAATTTTCATTCAGAATACTTTTAACTTGGCTAGTTACTGTGTAAATTTATTTTTCAATATTAAACTTACCCGATAATCATGTAGCTGTCAACTCCGTTGCCCGACAGAATTCTATGGAGGGATACGCCAGCTATCACAATACTAGAAGGGGGTGTACTTACCAGCGCCACCTGTGGCCAGGTACTCAAGTACTTCTTGTTGACACCTCCTCAATTATTCCTCTGTCGTGCTTCTGACAAGACGTTCTGGGATACGCTTATGTTCTTGGAGTATTTTCACGACTTTGGTGAAGTATTTCTCTTTGATTTCGGCTGTCGCTTTACTGGAAACTTCTATTTTAGCTTAGTTAGCTTTTGGAATTAATTTGATTAATTTTGGTGACGAAGAGAGTATGAACTCTCGTTCACCTTTCAATGGCCGACCCTTCCCTTAGACGGAAGTGTTGGTGTCTAAGAGAGTATAGACTCTCTTTCTTAATTTTGCTTAACAAAAGTTATAGATTTATTTTATATCTCTCCGCCTTTTATAGGCCTCTTCGATTAACTTCCTTTTATTATAAACTTATTAAAATTAATTTTTATATTTGTTTATATTCGACCTTCCTAATAGTAGGCGGTCTTTTCTTGGTACCGAAGTTAATTATCGTGAGCCCGTCATTTCGGTTTTACCTGTTAACATATTATGCTATTTTAAGGTCTTTGAAAGAATTTCTTTGATAGTCTCGTACTTTTTCAAAGTTGAACTAACGTTTTGTTTGTCTCGGCAGTTGTTGACGTTCAGAACGTTTCAACTTGCACTCTATCGTTACGATAGAGAAAGAATGTTCACGGTTTCACATTGCAGTAAGAGTAACCGTGTCTAGCGTTTTGTTCATTCTTTCTTAACTTAATGGTTTTGATCCTAATAAGGAACTTTTCTTTTTGGGAAATATTTCAGTTTTTTCCTTTAACAATAATATGTTTTAACGATATATATGATTGGGCTCTTCTCTCAGGTTCTAAGTCAAGAGAGAGAGAGAGATAGAGACGGAGGGAGAAAGAGGATAAACGTTTCCCTCAAGCCTGCCAGGCGTACGAGTAACGTCGTTATCGTTTTGCTCTTATCCCTAGTCTCTTTAGGGGAAGAAACTAAACGTTTCTAGAGTGATCTAGTGTTTAGTCTCTTTCCAGCCACTGAATTTTCTTTCATTAGATTTTTCTGTTACATTGTAATTCTGTTTTCGCAATTACTAACTTTTGAGAAGGATAGAATTGCGTGTTTCAGGTACAAACCACTTAAAGTTTCGAGTTCAGTGAAATAAGTGCAAACAGAAATCAAAGTGATAAGTGATTGATGTCAGTGTTATGCGTGAGGGTACTTTTGTGCGCGCCAGTCGTCCTCCCAGTCCGGGACCTCTTGCAAGCTCCCAAGCCCAGGGGAGAAGCAATGTCGAAGGGCAAAAGGGTTCGGCAGGCCTTGATCGGCGCACAGAAGTATCCTCGGTGGTTGTGGGCGTGTCTTACCGAGACCGTCACTCCCACCCGCAGACGATTGAGCCCTTATTTTGCTCGTCTGCAGAAGAGATTTAGAGGAGAAAATAAAGGCAGAGTAACGCTGGTCTCAGGTCTCTAGACCTCTTAAACGTAAAGTACAGACCTATGCCAGACGTACGAAGTAAAGTTCAACAACCCGGATGCAGTCATTGGGTTAGCTCTGACTCTCCTCAGTCATCAGTTTGTCGGGCTGAGAGTGCGCCTACACTCCCCCCCGCCTTTGCTCGCTCCGCCTGATCGCAGTACCACCTGCCAGGCGTACGATGTTGTGGACTCTACTACAGTCCATGCAGCACAGCTTTCGGACCTGATGCGTGAGTGTCGTGCTGAGAGTGTTGCACCTCCTCCTCCTCCTCCACCGGTGGTGCACCAACCGCCTGCACCCGTTCAGCCTGTGCTGCACCCGCCTGCACCGGTGGTGCACCAACCGGCTGCACCCGTTCAGCCTGTGCTGCACCCGCCTGCACTCGCTGCACCCAGTCGCAGCACCATCTGCCAGGCGTACGATGTTGTGGACTCTACTACAGTCCATGCAAGCACAGCTTTCGGACCTGTTGCGTGAGTATCGGGCTGAGAGTGTTGCACCTCCACCTGCACCCTTTCAGCCTGTGCTCAACCCGCCTGCACTCGCTGCACCCAGTCGCAGCACCTTCTGCCAGGCGTACGATGTTGTGGACTCTACTACAGTCCATGCAAGCACAGCTTTCGGACCTGTTGCGTGAGTGTCGGGCTGAGAGTGTTGCACCTCCACCTGCACCCGTTCAGCCTGTGCTCAACCCGCCTGCACTCGCTGCACCCAGTCGCAGCACCTTCTGCCAGGCGTACGATGTTGAACCTCTTTCTGTGTTCGCTGTTCCCAGTGTTGTTCAGCCTCAGCCTTCTTTAAGGCAACCTTCGGTTTGGGATCAGGAGGATTACTCCACTCTTCCTCCTCCTCCCCTGGCTGCTCCACCGGTGGTGCAACTCTCGGTGGAGGTACAACCTCTTCCACCTGTGAGTCAGTCTCCTCAGCTGCTGCACCGAGCTCAACCCGTGCACCCTGTTCCTGCGCCTCAGACACCTCTGCTTGCGGGAACTTTACCTTGTTCTGCGCAACCTCGGTCTCTTCACGCTCCACTCATACCACAGGAACAGGAACTTTCTGCACCTTCCACTGTTGTTGTTCCAGCTCGTTCTGACTCTGCTGTTCAGCATACCTTACCTCCATTTTCAAACCATGGCAAAAATATGAATCATGAGTTATGAATGTAAGGTAAACATTATGTTGATTTTTAAACCCCATGCAAGCATGCATAAAGCACTCTAGCACTGGTCATGGAATTTCTAAGAATGTTAAACGCCATGCACACGCTCTGCTTTCCTTACAGCAGGCTCTGCTTACAGCAGGCTCTGCTTACTACATGCTCAGCATTCAGCATGCTCTGCATTCAGCATGCTCTGCATACAACATGCTCTGCATACAGCATGCTCTGCATTCAGCATGTTCTGCATACAACATGCTCTACATACAGCATGCTCTGCATACAGCATACTCTGCATTCATCATGCTCTGCATTCCTTACCGCATGCTTCTCAACATATCTTGGGTTGTTGCCAACTCACTAGACTGTCAAGCAGTTTCATAACGTTGCCTTCTAGTCTGCTGCTTTTGCACCAATGAACCCTCACTCAGAGAACTTAGCTTTTCTAGGATAAGGTCCCTGTAGATGAGAAAGTTCTTTTCTCCCTCCTTCTGATATTCCCTTGAGGACTCTGTCATTTGGAGGGAGCCTTTAGCTGCATAACCTCTTATGGACTTTTATTTAAGCATAACATGCTTACAGGGAAGGTAATGGTTCCACTTCAGCCGCTAATCCCGTCTGTTACCACACCTGCTCCCATAGACCTTGAGCTGTGTTGCATGACATGCAGTCCAAGCTTAGTCCTTGTTAGAGGATTTTTTGTTTACGGAGTCAATGTGTCACGGGGAAGACGTTCAACAACCAACAGAAGGGACTTATTGTGACGCAGTGCGGCAACCTCAGCAACCCGTTAAGGAGTTGTCTGTACGACCCAGATAGTCTAGACAGATTCGGGTTGTCACTGTACTTCCTCGCTTGCCCATGATTGACAGTTTACAGACTGTGCAGCAGTATCATGATCTTGTGTCCGGCTCCGTCAGACGACTGGCTTTTAAGAGCTCCCACAAGTCGTCGCTGTCTGGAGATTTTCAAATGGACTATGGATCTGACCAAGGAACTGGGCCTCCTGGTCAATTTTGAGGAGTCTCAGCTCGTTCCATCCCAGACCATTGTTTCCTTGGGTATGGATCTTCAGAGTCGAGCTTTTCGGACTTGTCCGTCGGCCCCAAGGATCTTCCAAGCCCTAGAATGCATCCAGAGCATGCTGAGAAGGAACCGATGCTTAGTCAGGCAGGGGATGAGTCTAACAGGGACACTTTCATCGCTGGCCCTGTTCATCGAGTTAGGGAGACTCCACCTCCGCCCCCTTCAGTATCATCTAGCTGCTCACTGGATAAAGGACATGACGCTAGAGACGGGCTCAGTTCCTGTTTCCGAAGAGATGAGGTCTACTCTAACGTGGTGGAAGAACAGCATTCTTCTTAAGGAAGGTCTACCTTTGGCTGTTCAGACCCCCGACCACCGTCTCTTCTCGGACGCATCGGACACGGGCTGGGGTGCGACACTGGACGGACAGGAATGCTCGGGAACATGGAATCAGGAGCAAAGGACACTTCACATCTATTGCAAGGAGTTGTTGGCAGTTCATCTGGCCTTGATAAACTTCAAGTCCCTCCAGCTTAACAAGGTGGTGGAGGTGAACTCCGACTACACCACAGCCTTGGCTTACATCTCCAAGCAGAGAGGGACTCATTCGAGGAAGTTGTTCAAGTTCGCAAGGGACCTCCTCATTTGGTCAAAGATCGAAAGCTCACGCTGGTAACGAGGCTCATTCAGGGCGATATGAATGTCATGGCAGATCGCCTCAGCCGTAAGGGTCAGGCCTTCCCCACAGAGTGGACCCTTCACAAGAATGTTTGCAGCAGACTTTGGGCCCTGTGGGGTCAGCCAACCATAGTTCTATTCGCTACCTCGATGACCAAGAAGCTCCTCTTGTATTGTTCTCCGATTCCAGACCCAGCAGCAGTTCGCGTGGATGCCTTTCTGCTGGATTGGTCCCATCTCAACCTGTATGCATTCCCGCCGTTCAAGATTGTCAACAGGGTACTTCAGAAGTTCGCCTCTCACAAAGGGACACGGTTGACGTTGGTTGCTCCCCTCTGACCCGCGAGAGAAGGGTTCACCGAGGTACTGCAATGGCTGGTCGACGTTCCCAGGACTCTTCCTCCTAGAGTGGACCTTCTGCGTCAACCTCACGTAAAGAAGGTACACCCAAACCTCCACGCTCTTCGTCTGACTGCCTTCAGACTATCGAAAGTCTCTCAAGAACTAGAGGCTTTTCGAAGGAGGCAGCCAGAACGATTGCCAGAGCAAGGACGACATCCACTCTCAGAGTCTATCAGTCTTAATGGGAAGTCTTCCGAAGCTGGTGCAAGGCCAATGCAGTTTTCCTCAACCAGTACCACTGTAACCCAGATTGCTGACTTCCTGTTACATCTAAGGAACGTAAAATCCCTATCAGCTCCTACGATCAAGGGTTACAGAAGTATGTTGGCAGCGGTTTTCCGCCACAGAGGCTTGGATCTTTCCTCCAACAAAGATCTACAGGACCTCCTTAGGTCTTTTGAGACCTCAAAGGAACGTCGGTTGTCCACTCCAGGCTGGAATCTAGACGTGGTCCTAAGGTTCCTAATGTCATCAGGATTTGAACCGTTCCAATCAGCCTCTTTTAAGGACCTCACATTAGAAACTCTTTTCCTCGTGTGCTTAGCAACAGGTAAAAGAGTAAGTGAGATCCACGCCTTCAGCAGGAACATAGGTTTCACATCTGAAACGGCTACATGTTCCTTGCGGCTCGGTTTTTTTTGGCTAAAACGAGCTTCCTTCCCGTCCTTACCCTAAGTCGTTCGAGATCCCAAGCCTGTCCAACATGGTGGGGAACGAACTAGAGAGAGTACTTTGCCCTGTTAGAGCTCTTAAGTACTATCTAAGAAGGTCAAAACCATTACGAGGACAATCAGAAGCCTTATGGTGTGCTATCAAGAAGCCTTCTCTACCAATGTCTAAGAACTCAGTTTCTTTCTACATCAGGCTTCTGATTAGAGAAGCAAATTCTCATCTGAAGGAAGAAGACCTTGCTTTGCTGAAGGTAAGGACACATGAAGTGAGAGCTGTGGCTACTTCAGTGGCCTTCAAACAAAACCGTTCTCTGCAGAGTGTTATGGATGCAACCTATTGGAGAAGCAAGTCAGTGTTCGCATCATTCTATCTCAAAGATGTCCAGTCTCTTTACGAGTACTGCTACACCCTGGGTCCATTCGTAGCAACGAATGCAGTAGTAGGCGAGGGCTCAGCCACTACATTCCCATAATTCCATAACTTTTTAACCTTTCTCTTGAATACTTTTTATGGGTTGTTCGGTCGGCTAAGAAGCCTTCCACATCCTTGTTGATTTGGCGGGTGGTCAATTCTTTCTTGAGAAGCGCCGAGGTTAAAGGTTGTGATGAGGTCCTTTAGTATGGGTTGCAGCCCTGTATACTTTAGCACCTTTGGGTTGATTCAGCCTCCAAGAGGAACGCTGCGCTCAGTAAGGAAGACGAACTTAAAAAAGAGACAGAGTAACGGTTCAATTCGACTTCCTTACCAGGTACTTATTATTTCATTGTTATTTGAGATAACTGTTATATGAAATATGGGATACTTAGCTATCCTTTAATCTTGTACACTGGTTTTCACCCACCCCCCTGGGTGTGAATCAGCTACATGATTATCGGGTAAGTTTAATATTGAAAAATGTTATTTTCATTAGTAAAATAAATTTTTGAATATACTTACCCGATAATCATGATTTAATTGACCCTCCCTTCCTCCCCATAGAGAACCAGTGGGACCGAGGAATAATTGAGGAGGTGTCAACAAGAAGTACTTGAGTACCTGGCCACAGGTGGCGCTGGTAAGTACACCCCCTTCTAGTATTGTGATAGCTGGCGTATCCCTCCATAGAATTCTGTCGGGCAACGGAGTTGACAGCTACATGATTATCGGGTAAGTATATTCAAAAATTTATTTTACTAATGAAAATAACATTTTATGCCTTTTAAAACTATATTCTCAACTATTGTATTTTTGAGATTACAATAATTGATATTAAATAACTTTAAAAACAGATAACTTGCTTTTGTTAATATGTATAGTACTGTATATTTAAAGTAGCCTCAGCACCAGAAGCTATAATAGGTCTGGCAGAAACTAATTTTAAATATTTAACTTAGCCGGTGAATATATATAGCTGCAACTCTGTTGCTCGACAGACAAAAAAACAGTAAAACTCGCCAGCGATCGCTATACAGGTTGCGGGTGTGCCCACCAGCGCCAACTGTCGGCCAGATACCATACTCGATGTAAACAAAGACTCAATTTCTTCTCTGTCGACGTGTCGACAAGACGTACTTTACTCGCTGTTGAAACCTGGAGTTTTTCCCATCATATTTGGTGAAGTACTTTATTTTGGTTATGAGCTTTCGCAGTACAGGGTTTTTCTTCAAATAAATCCTTGAACTCTTTTTTGTATCGGATTCATTGTTGATGACTTAGATCGTTTTTTGGAATTTTCCCTTGACCAATTCAAAATGGCTGACCTTTCACAAGTTCCCAAGTTTAGAAAATGCAATGCTAGGAACTGTCATAGGCGTCTTCCAAAGGCTTCTCTCGACCCTCACACTGTTTGTTCCAATTGTCGGGGTAAAACCTGTCAATTGGAAGATCAGTGTGAGGAATGCGTGGGCCTTTCGGAATTCGATTTTATCGAATTTGAGAAGTATACACGCAGACTAGAGAGAGATAGGGTAAGGAGAAGTTCTTCTAGGTCGGTAGATTTTTCCTCTCCTCATGCCCCTCAACCTAATCCTTCCCCTGTAGTGGTTGTTCCTAACCCCCCTCCTAGCACTCAGGAACCATCGATGGCTGACATGATGCGTGCTATCCATGCCTTGGGGGGAGAGAGTTGAGTCCCTTGCAAGTGACCGCAATCAACTCATGGCGGATGTTAAGGAACTAAAGTGCCAAAGTGCCGCGGGAAGTGATAAAGTGCCTAGTGTTTCTTAAAGTGTTGTGAACAGTGTTGCGCTTGAGGGTTCGTCTGTTCGTGCCTGTCGTCCTCCTAGTCCGGGACCTCTTGCAAGCTCCCAAGCCCAGGGGAGAAGCAATGTCGTACGACGCATGGGTTCGAGAGGCTTTGATCAGCGAACAGACGTTCCCTCTATGGTATCAGGCGTATCTCCCCAAGATCGCCCCTACCAACGTAAGACGAGAGAGCCCGTTTTTACCTCGTCGTCCGAAGGTGTTTCTCGTAAGAACTTTGGACCAAGGTCTCACGACCTTTGAAGCGTAAGTCGTTCCCTTCAGGACAAGTCCAACGTCCCGGTTGTAGCCACTGGGTCAGTTCGGACTCGTTGCCGTCATCTGATGACTGCTCGCCGCCTAAGAGAGGCAAAGCGGTACCGCCTCAGTCGCTCACCCCGTCTGTTGCCGCACCTGCTGCCGTAGACCCTAAATGGATATTGCTACAGGACATGCAGTCCAAGCTTGCGTCCTTGATGGAGGACTTCAATGCGGAGAAGGTTGCTGCTGAACCTTCTGGCCAACAACCATCCAAGCGGTCTGTTGTGCGTCCTGTTGACGCTGAGGTTACTTTCTCGCGTCTACCAGTTGAGGTACCCCCACCGATGCGACCCAGTGTGGTTTGCCAGCCGCACGTTCACGTTAGGCGACGCACGGAGGTGGTTGTTGACGTTCAGGACGTTCAACAACCATCAGAGGTGACTTGTTTTGACGCGGTGCGTCAACCTCCGCAACCCGGTATGGTGTTGACTGCACAACCCAGACGGTCTAAACAGTCTCGGGTGGACGCTGTGCGTCCTCGCGCACCCATGGTTGTTGACAGTTCACAGACTGTGCAGCAGTTCCATGACGTTGCGTCCGGATCCGTCACGCATGCACCAGTGCGACCGGACTCAGCGAGCCAGACGTTGCCCACTCCGTTGCTGTTTCCTCATCAGTTTTCGGATGAGGAACTATCAGATGAGGACGTTGCTGAACCGCAAGAGGATCAACCTTCAGAGCTTGACGAACCTAAGGCAACTCAACCATCATTGGACTTTAGAAAAGTCATGGCTGTATTTAAAGAGTTGTTCCCTGACCACTTTGTTTCTGTGGCTCCGCGTTCGCCGCCGTCAGAGTTTGTGTTAGGCGTGCCTGCTACCACACCTGCCTTTACTAGACTCGTTCTCTCTCGTTCATCCAAGAGAGCTTTGCGGCTGTTGGGAGACTGGTTAGAGTCTAAGAAGAGTTTAGGAAAGACAGCATTTGCCTTTCCCCCATCTAAACTCTCGTCTAGATCGAGCGTCTGGTATGCCACGGGAGAAGTTCTCGGCTTGGGAGTTCCTGCCTCTGCCCAGGGCGACTTCTCAAGTCTTGTAGACTCTCCCCGCCGCCTTGCCATGAGACGCTCGAAGATTTGTTGGTCACCATCGGACCTGGACCACCTTCTTAAAGGGATTTTTAGGGCTTTCGAAGTCTTTAACTTCCTAGACTGGTGCCTAGGAGCCCTGAGCAGGAAGATCTCTTCTGCAGATAAGGACGTTTCCTTGCTCATTATGTCCTGCATGGACAAGGCCGTCCGTGATGGGTCCAACGAGCTAGCCGCCTCATTCACGTCCGGAGTCCTGAAGAAGCGAGAGTCTCTATGTTCTTTCCTGTCTGCTGGAGTGACGCCATGCCAAAGATCCGAGCTTCTCTTTGCTCCCCTTTCCAAGTGCCTGTTTCCTGAAGTCTTGGTAAAGGAAATTGCCCTATCTTTAGTTCAGAAGGACACCCACGATCTAGTTGCGTCCTCGGCTCGCAAAGCTCCCCCTTTGCCTACATTGTCTGCTAGACCGAGGTTAGACACTCCAGCGTCTCGCTTTATTCCGCCCTTTCGTGGCAGAGCCTCCAGCAGAGGAGGTGCTCGTGCCGAAGGGAAGCGAGGGAAGAGGAAAGGATCCAAGTCCTCTAAGGGCAGAGTCTGACTGCCCGCAACTTCAGACAGCAGTAGGAGCCAGACTCAAGAACTTCTGGCAAGCCTGGGAGAAGAGAGGCGCAGATCAACAATCTGTGAAGTTACTCAGAGAGGGGTACAAGATCCCTTTTGTACGCAAACCCCCTCTAGTGACGTCCCCCATCGATCTCTCTCCCAGGTACAGAGAGGTAGAAAAGAGACAAGCCCTGAAACTGGAAGTGTCTCTTTTGCTAGAGAAGGGAGCGGTGGTCAAAGTCTCGGACCTTCAATCACCGGGGTTTTACAACCGTCTCTTCCTAGTATCAAAGAAGACAGGAGGGTGGAGACCGGTGCTAGACGTCAGTGCTCTGAATGTCTTTGTCACAAAGACGAAGTTTTCCATGGAGACCACAAAGTCAGTCTTAGCAGCGGTCAGAAAGGAAGACTGGATGGTCTCGCTAGACCTAAGGGACGCCTACTTCCACATCCCCATTCACTCAGACTCCCAACCTTTTCTGAGATTCGTCTTCGAAGATGTGGTCTACCAGTTTCGGGCCCTGTGCTTTGGCCTAAGCACAGCTCCTCTCGTATTTACGAGGCTGATGAGGAATGTGGCCAAATTCCTCCACTTATCGGACATCCGAGCCTCCCTTTATTTGGACGACTGGCTTCTCAGAGCCTCTTCCAGTCGTCGCTGTCTGAAGGATCTCAAGTGGACTCTAGATCTGACCAAGGAATTGGGACTCCTAGTCAATTTGGAAAAGTCGCAGCTGGTCCCATCCCAAACTATTCTGTATTTAGGGATGGAGATTCACAGTCAAGCTTTTCGGGCTTTTCCGTCGGCCCCCAGAATAGATCAAGCCCTGTTTTCCATCCAGAAGATGCTGAAGAAAGAACGCTGCTCAGTCAGGCTGTGGATGAGTCTGGTAGGGACGCTGTCATCCCTGGAGCAATTTGTTTCACTAGGAAGACTACACCTCCGTCCTCTTCAGTTCCATCTGGCTTTCCACTGGAAAAAGGACAAGACGCTAGAAGCGGTCTCGATCCCGATTTCCGGAAAGATGAAGTCTTGTCTGACTTGGTGGAAGGACAATATCAATCTAAGAGAGGGTCTTCCCCTGGCTGTTCAGTTACCCAACCACGTTCTCTTCTCGGACGCATCGGACTTGGGCTGGGGTGCGACGCTGGACGGTCGGGAATGCTCAGGTCTGTGGAACACGAGTCAGAGGAGCATGCATATCAACTGCAAGGAGCTGTTGGCAGTTCATCTGGCCTTGAAAAGCTTCGAGTATCTCCTTCGAGGCAAAGTGGTGGAAGTAAACTCGGACAACACCACGGCCTTGGCATACATCTCCAAACAAGGAGGTACCCACTCACTGACGTTGTACGAGATCGCAAGGGACCTGCTCATCTGGTCAAAAGATCGAGACATCTCCCTAGTAACGAGGTTCATCCAGGGCGACTTGAACGTCATAGCAGATTGTCTCAGTCGGAAAGGGCAAGTAATTCCAACAGAATGGACCCTCCACAAGGATGTGTGCAAGAGACTTTGGGCCACTTGGGGTCAACCAACCATAGATCTCTTTGCAACCTCGCTGACCAAGAGGCTTCCAATCTATTGCTCTCCAGTCCCGGACCCAGCAGCAATACATATAGATGCCTTCCTCCTAGATTGGTCACACCTGGATCTCTACGCATTCCCACCGTTCAAGATTGTCAACAAGGTACTGCAGAAGTTCGCCTCTCACGAAGGGACAAGGTTGACGTTAGTTGCTCCCCTCTGGCCCGCGAGAGAATGGTTCACCGAGGTACTTCGATGGTTAGTAGACGTTCCCAGAAGTCTGCCTCTAAGAGTAGACCTTCTACGTCAGCCGCACGTAAAGAAGGTACACCAAAGCCTCCACGCTCTTCGTCTGACTGCCTTCAGACTATCGAAAGACTCTCGAGAGCTAGAGGCTTTTCGAAGGAGGCAGCCAGTGCGATTGCTAGAGCAAGGAGAGCGTCTACCATTAGAGTCTACCAATCGAAGTGGGAAGTCTTCCGAGCCTGGTGCAAGTCAGTTTCTGTATCCTCGACCAGTACCTCTGTAGCCCAAATAGCTGATTTTCTCTTATACCTGAGAAAAGGACGATCCCTTTCAGCTCCCACTATCAAGGGCTACAGAAGCATGTTGGCATCGGTCTTCCGGCATAGAGGCTTAGATCTTTCCAACAATAAAGATCTGCAAGACCTCCTTAAGTCTTTTGAGACCACTAAGGAGCGTCGTTTGGCTATGCCTGGGTGGAATTTAGACGTGGTACTAAGATTCCTCATGTCAGACAGGTTTGAGCCTTTACAGTCAGCCTCCCTGAAAGATCTCACTCTTAAGACTCTTTTCCTGGTATGCTTAGCCTCGGCTAAAAGAGTCAGTGAGATTCATGCCTTCAGCAAGAACATCGGATTTTCGTCGGAAAAAGCTACTTGTTCGCTGCAACTTGGTTTTCTAGCCATAAATGAGCTACCTTCTCGGCCTTGGCCTAAATCTTTCGATATTCCCAGCTTATCGGAGATCGTAGGCAATGAACTAGAAAGAGTCTTATGCCCTGTTAGAGCTCTTAAGTTCTATTTAAAGCATACTAAACCTTTACGAGGCCAATCTGAAGCTTTATGGTGTTCAGTTAAGAAACCATCCTTGCCTATGTCAAAGAATGCTTTGTCATACTTTATCAGATTGTTAATACGAGAAGCTCATTCACATCTGAGTGAGGAAGACCGAGCTTTGCTTAAGGTTAAGACGCACGAAGTTAGAGCTGTAGCAACTTCCGTGGCCTTTAAGCAAAATAGATCTCTGCAAAGTATAATGGACGCAACCTATTGGAGAAGCAAGTCAGTGTTCGCGTCATTTTACTTGAAGGATGTCCAGTCTCTTTACGAGAACTGCTACACACTGGGACCATTCGTAGCAGCGAGTGCAGTAGTGGGTGAGGGCTCAACCACTGCAATTCCCTAATTCCATATCCTTTTAATCTGTCTCTTGAAATGTTTTTAATGTTGTTTTTTTATGGGTTGTCCGGAAGGCTAAGAAGCCTTTCGCATCCTGGTTGATTTGGCGGGTGGTCAAAGTCATTTCTTGAGAGCGCCCAGATTAGGGGTTTGATGAGGTCCTTTTGTATGGGTTGCAGCCCTTGATACTTCAGCTCCTAGGGGTCTGTCAGCATCCTAAGAGGATCGCGAGGCTCCGTAAGGAAGACGTACTTACAAGGCAGAGTAATCGTCTAAGTCGACTTCCTTACCAGGTACCTATTTATTTTGTTTTCGTTATATTGATAACTTCCAAAATGAAATAAAAACTCTTAGCTTAAACGATGTAAACATATTTATCTGGTCTCTACCCACCACCCTGGGTGTGAATCAGCTATATACTGTATATTCACCGGCTAAGTTAAATATTTAAAAATGATATTTTAATTATAAAATAAATTTTTGAATATACTTACCCGGTGAATATATAAATTAAATGACCCTCCCTTCTTCCCCAATAGAGACGCAGTGGGATGAGAAGAAATTGAGTCTTTGTTTACATCGAGTATGGTATCTGGCCGACAGTTGGCGCTGGTGGGCACACCCGCAACCTGTATAGCGATCGCTGGCGAGTTTTTTCTGTACAGTTTTTGTCTGTCGAGCAACAGAGTTGCAGCTATATATATTCACCGGGTAAGTATATTCAAAAATTTATTTTATAATTAAAATATCATATTTAATAAAACAAGATTGATTTTACACAAAGCCACCAGTCATGTCTCCTTATTCAAGACCTTCAAATGTCCGTAGATAATATACTGTACTCTTGTATTATGTAAGGCACTAGATCAGTAGTAACATAGTCAATGCTTCACTTTGAGCTCCAGGTACTTATTAATCACCTACTTCGCTTTTGATATAGCCTTATTATGAGGCGGTGACATCTGCCTTGCTGGGTGGAGATGATAATTGTGTGTTTTATGGATATGCATGAAAATGCTTTCATGTTATAAAAGATTTAGTTTGCTTCATCAAGGCCCCTCACTCATGCATGATTAAGTGCTTCAGTAGTTTAATCAGAGTACTGAGCTGCTGAATGCCCCTATTGTAGTGATCAAAACTAGAAGGATTGATACAGGTCAGGAACCAAAATTTTGGTAATACGAAAGTTGTTACGTGTAAGGACAAACTATTCAGTGGAATGCAAGGCTCTTGTAATAACTACAAAATATGTCATATAACTTTGTGACTTGGCAAGTGAGACATGGGACCTGATTGCCCAGAAATTCACATCTCTAGGGTGCCAAGAATATTGGGATGAGATGCAACAGAATTAAGAAGAGGAATATGATGATTCCTGTGTCTTTCTGCAAACTTGACACTCATTTTTAAGAATGGATGCTTAGTCAACAGACACTGTCAGACTAGTCTCTGTCTCTTGGGTCAAAAGGATGTCTGTTGTTTCCTTGGACGGCATTACAGGCTGCCACCGCAAGAACCCATGTCACACGTAAGGTGGGGCAACCAAAGGCTATCTTGAAACAGCAACTAACAGTTGACCTCTAATAGTACTGAATGTGTTGTACTGTAAGGACTTTTTCTTTCTGTAACTATATTCTCTAATTAACACAGTATAACGTCTTTGTTGCTTTTCTTAGGTGTTGTACACAATCTAGAAATTATATACTTAACCATGTATTAAAAATGATGTGGATAGGTTATGTACATCTATGCATATACCTTGTTAAGTATAAGGCTTTTTTGATGAGAGATTTAAAATTACAGTACTTGAATTTTGAGATACAGGAGAGTAGGTTTTGAAATCATTAGTCACTTGAGCTTAGGCACAGACTTTAATTGCAGTTCCAAAATAAATTCCTTGTGCAATATACACATATTTTACGTTTCTTACAACTTATTTAATTAAATTTGCTAGGTGTCGATGGACTGGGTCATACTCGCCCAGGATTAATCAAGTCCCTGAACCTTGGGAGTGCATCAAGTCTTGAAAAAAGAATAAAGAAAGAGCTTCAGGAACAAGGTGTAATGGAAGTAGAATATGGAAATGAGGTAAGATACTATATAATTTTACTTTCTTTTATTGTCTTCTTTGTACTTCTATAGCCATAATATGTGATTTAAAACAAAATTGTTTTTCATACATTCCAATTAATGTATAACATAGCCTATTTTATGTCAAAATTTTATTCCTAACAATTTTCTTTATAAAAAATGGCACCTTATATGCATATGGATCTACAGATCCCTGTGGCTATTTATCACATACTTTATGTAGTCTAGATGAGAGCTGCAAGAGATGTTTTGGATTAGAGGGATTACTTATAGTACAGTGAAGTAGGTTCTGATCTGTAGGTATTAGAGTGACCTGCACTGAAGATGCAGGGCCCGGGCTCTTGTGCTAAGAGGGATAAAAGGAGAGTCAAAACTAATACAAAAATAAGAAACTTCAACAAGACTGGTATTTGTGTTAAGGCAATACAAAACGAAACTGGATCGATCAGTTGTTCTTGAATAGATCGCGTAATGTATAAGGGGGAGAAGTGACTAGGAAAGGTCTCTCCTTCGGTCCACGAAAATGAAAAATTGCGAAGTGAGAGAAAGTTTTATAGCAGAAGTCCCATGGAATTTGAAGATCCCAGGAAGGAGAACAAAGTAATTTAGTCTAAGGCAGAAGAAATGGCATAAAATATCCCTAAGCAAAAAGCTTAAGCAGTAGAAAAGATATTGCATTTTGATGGCCCCCTGTTGTGTATCTCATCTACATCAACCAGAAAATTGCGATGATGTTATGAATTGTCAACAGTATGAGCACAAAGGAGAGGAATAGACTCATCATTCATCACATACGCTTTGGCAACTAAACTATAAACCCGAAGCAAGATGCAGACCTTTCAACCTGTCCTTTAAGAAGCTCGGGTAGCTACAGGGTGACAAAAAAATGGTTATCACCAAAAAAAAGAATAACTTCCAAAATTTTATTTAAATCGGCACAAAACTTTAACTACATTAGGTCAAGCCTATGTAGCAGACATCTCCAAAGTTTCAAGTCTTTGTTGTTCTTTGTTTCACTGGCTCTCCAAAATGTGCTCCAAATGAGCTCCCCAGCGCTGCAGGCACATTTGGATCCGGCGGGCAAAGTTCTCAATGACCCTCCCTCATTCCTCACTTGGGATCACTCTTATTGCTACTGTGATTGCTGCCTTCAGGTCAGGGATAATCTGGGGGTTGTTCTCATATACCCTGTCCTTAAGGTTTCCCCAGAGATAAAATTCTGGGGGTTCAGGTCCAGTGAATGCGGCGACCACTCTGGGTCACACTTGTGACTGATCAGTCGGTCAGGGAAACGCTGCTGTAGCCATCCCAATGATTCGTTTGAAGTGTGGGGGTTGGCACCATCCTGCTGGAACCACTGGAGGACCCTGACGACTCCTCTCTGTCAACCAAATGCTGTCTAGAACTTGCCAAGCATCTGGACATATCGCTTGGTGTTTATTGTCACAGACCGCTTGTTGTCGTCCTCGAACCAGAATGGTCCAATGATGCCATGTTTGGAGATGCGACCCAGGCAGTGCACTTCACCGAGTGTAATGGCCTTTGCAGACAGTGCTACCCCAGAAGATATTGTTCTTCGAGTTCACGTGACCTGACAACAGAAAATGTGCCTCGTCCGAAAACCAGACATTGTCAAGGAAGTTTGACACAGCGTCAATCTTGTCGCAAAACCACTGGCACATGATCACTCGCTTCCTTGTGTCGTCAGGTGTAAGCTTGTGTTTAATCTGTATCCTGTAAGGATACAGGTGGAGATCAGCGTTTAAAATTCTCCGCACGGACTCCCAATTGATTCCAAGCTCCTGACTTCGCCGTCGCACAGACTTGCTTGGGCTGCGGATAACAGTCTCTCTGACTGCAGCAATGTTGTGTGGTGTCCTTGATGATTTTGGTCGTCCAGAGTGTGATTGTCTGTTAGTGTCTTTACAATTGAGGTAATGCACAGTCCCATGGGTTCTGAAATTATTGACCCATCTGTAGATCATTGAGTGGACAGGAAATTCTTGACATCTGAACCATTCTTTGAATTTCAATTGAGATGCGTGGATAGACTTCAACCGAAAATATGCCTCAACTATAAATGTCTTTTCCTCAGTAGTCCATGGCATCTCGAAGGTCAAATTTACATGATATTTTAAAAATAGAACCACGGCTTCAAATCAGTGCTACACAAAAATGTACATGTGGCAAATATTGTTCTAGTAAACTGAGAATGAAGTTATAATAATACTGGTAATCTTCACAAAGTAAAGGTTAGTGTCCTTAGTAATAATAGACATCAAGACTTGGACTTGTACAGCCAAAGAAAAAGAGAGGCTTAACAGTTGAATGAGTGGATGGTTCTAGTCTTCCTCTTATTCACCTGCGTGCTAATGAACTATCATTACCAGACTTCAACGACTGAATCAGTTTCCACCAAAAGTGTCATTTAATCATCATGAAGACTTCTAGTTTGTATTCTTGTATGAACAATTGCTTTTTGTCTGTTTGGTAGTTTACCTTTTCATTATTATTACAATGCCCATAAAATATATTTTACTTTGGTAATCTCTATAAGTATAATCGATGGATAAATGGGATAAAAAATAAATATCTTGGATAATAGTTGGGAAAAATGAGTAAACCTGTATAGTATTTAAATAATGGATTGCAGATTTAAGGCTCAAGTTTTGTGCTAATCTTTCTATTCTACCCTATAGGATGACGATGATGAGATTTTATCAGAATTGAGACGATGCCAGGCTGAACTACGTGCGGTATCATCTCATAATGTAACGCAATTGAGTCGTCTGCTGACTTTGGCCAGGGAGTCCTTAGTTCGACACGACCTTAAAAAGAAGCTCAGAGATGCAGAACAAAAGGTGCCTTGTGCTTTTGTGTTCTCACCTTGTGATCTGTATTTGTGCCTATTAGAATATAACATGGGGTTTTAGTTCTGATTAAAGTACAAAATGTAATACAAGTACAAATTGTTATGTAGAGTTCATTGGTTATAATTCTTCTTTTTATCTTCAGGTATTGGAGGCTTACCGTGTTATTGCAGCGGCTCGTCAGAAAAAGAAAACCCCTTCTAAAAAGGATAAAGATATTGCATGGAAAGCTATAAAGGATCGTGAAGTAATTGTACGTCAACTTGACTTGGCATCTAATAACAATTGCTAAAGTACTTATGTGTTTTTAGGTAAAGGCAAAATTAAATAGTACATCTTCAAGTATTTAATAATGGTGTAAGTGGATTCAATTATATGCTGTATTTCTTTAAGAATTTCTTAAGATCATAAACGTTTTTAATATATTTCATTTTATACATTAACCCGCATATATCTTTGTCAGTCGTGGATCGAGTTTAGTTACATTGTAACTCCAAACTTTGTAAATTTGATACAGTTAGCTTTACTGTATACGTGTATATTGAAATTTTTTAGTGAGCTTTTCGTATTTTCATTTCTTGCTTGCTCTGTGTATCAATGTGTAAAGTAAGAAAAATAAAAAAAACTCATCGAGTTGGCATAGTAATTGATTCACCAGTAGCCTTACTTTTTTCGATCTTTTTGAATGATCATTCCAAATAATTTGTTCATTGAGAATATATATTAATTATTAAAAATAATACTGAACCTTGACCAGGATACCAGGAGTGAGGTGGTGATTAGGTAGTACAGTATCAGAAGGACGGAGAGGAAATAGGACAATTAGATTGATACTGGACCTCCAAAAGTGTGTACTCTGCAACCTGCATACTGGAATTCCAAAGTAAAACAATAATTTGCACTTGACTTGAAACAGTGGTTACACTCACCAACAATATGAGATACAAAGATATACACTCAAAAACAGCCATGTCTTCAATGTGCCAGGAAGACACTGATGATTATCATAGGATGAGGAAAAGTATAAGACCTGCAATCACTCCGAGCTGATGAAGAAGTGTCACCTGCCAAATTAATTGCCTTCAGTGTAAATACATCAAGGAAATTGCAAGTGAAATTATGTAGTTAATGTTATGAAAAATACAGAGGCATCGCCATGTCCTGACTCAAAGAATTGCAAGTCAGTTATACTTAAGAGGACAATGAAGAGGAGAAAGCATGAAGATACTGCTGTATAACGTTATGTCTGTGGATGTCTTAGTTCAAGATAAAGGCACATTAAAATAAGCTCGGAACATAAAAGTGATAAAGCCAAAAAGAATCAATACTTCGCGACTGGACACTTCTAATGGCCCATGTGAGGTAATAGCAGTGACAAAGATAGATAGAAATTCTTACTGAAAGCACACTACCCAAAGGTGATTGTATAAAGGAAATGACCTAACAGGAATAGCAGTTACCCACGAGTCACGGTAATCTACCATGAAATCCACGATGTAAGAAAGCTAAATCATCAAAGATCAGTGACGAGAGTGAAACATTACCGGACACAAAATAAAAAAATAAAAATTAAATGATGCACCAAGATAAGGGTCCTTTCCGCAGCAGGTCCACTAGTTGAGGCTATGCGTCAATCCTAATGCATGCTAACATGGATCAGGACAGCCTTCTCCAGGTTAGTCTCCAACATCAAGGATACATTTAGGAGAATGACTACTTTACAAGTAAATTCCTTCTTAGAACAAGCTATAACCAGCAAGTTGTCAAGATAACTTCAAAGACTAATGCTAAGATGATGTGACCAGCCCTCTGCAGGAGCTAGTACAGTACAGTGGAACCTCTACACACGAACGTATCTACATCCGAATTTTCCAACATCCGAAGTAAAATTCGAGCAAATTTTTGACTCTACACCCGAATTTTATTTCGACACACGAAGTAGCAATTTTCGTCGTACCGGTTGTATTCGAATTTTTCGACACGCGAAGTACAATTCGAACACGTTTCTACTCTACACCCGAATTTTTTTTTCGACACCCGAAGTAAACAATACTCGTATGCGTAGTCGGTGCTCATAGCGCCTGATGTGTTTTTTATTTCCGCCAATAGAAGGCAGCACTTCAACCTCGGAGGGACCCTCAATTAGCGTGGCTCTGGTCAGTCCTCTGTTCTCGTTGGCTTTATGTGGTTGTGCCCTGTGCGTTCTGCTATTAATTGTGTTTTAATCGTGATTTTTTACATTCATCCTTTTACGGTATTTTACAAAAATCATGGGTCCTAAAAGGCTTAGTTTCGCAAGTGGTAGTGGTAGTGGTGAGAAAAGGAATAAGGGAATGCTTTCTTTAGAAGTAAAGCAAGGAATTATTGAAAAGCATGAGCGTGGCGTCCGTATGAGTGAACTTGCAATAAGTTCCGCGCAAATAAAAGAGGTGTTAGGAAAATATCAAGACGTGGTCGACTTCATCGACAAATACCATCCAAAGAAATTGCAGGTTTGTCGTGTAGCTGCGCAGTTTGATGATGTTTCCCTAACTTATTTTCGAAACATTCTGAAAAGCTGTACCAAGCAACTTTCTATCGATAGCTTCTTTAAAAAAACTACGAAGCGAACTCGTGATGAAGAGGAAGGAAGTGGTTCAAAGAAAACAGCAAAGAGTGAAGAGAAAAAAATTCAATCAATTTTAAGTGTAGAGAGTGAAAGTGATTAAAATTAATCATCAAAAAGAAAAAAAGAAAATGTAAAAAAAAAATATAAATTATAAAAAAAAAAAAGCTAAGTTATGTTAAAGTTCACTTAGTGTAAGTTAGAATAAGTTACGGTAGTGTACGTTTATCGTAGTTAACCTCTCTACCTCCTCGCCGCCCGTCCGTCTCCTCTCTGCATAGCAAGACTAACAACACCTGCGCTGGAGTTTCTAAGGTAAAGTGACGCTAAAAACCCGTTTCTTATTTATCATTTTTTGCTAATTCTTCTTATTTACATGTCTATTCTTCTTATTTACATGTCTATTATCTAATTTAGTGTTCATTATTCTCATGGGAAAATTATGTGTAGTAGTTTATTAAGAAGTTATCATAGGTTTTTGGGCTCAACCACGGATTAATCCTATTTCAATGTATTCTTATGGGAAAATTCGTTTCGACATCCGATCAATTTCTACATCCGAAGTTGGTTCTGGAACGGATTAAATTCGTATGTAGAGGTTCCACTGTACTTCCAAAAGCTGCGGTGTTGTTCAGAGGCTAAATTGTATGACCTTGAACTGGATCATATATCACACAATGCATTGACTTCCTGAATGCTTGATGAACAAAGCAAGTATCAGGCCGCAACTTTCCAAATCTACTTTGACTGCAGTGACTTTCTCACTGACTGAAGAAATCTTGAAGGAGACCACACTGGATCAGGGTCCCCTGAGAATCAGTAAAGCTAATTCCCACTACCCGAAAACCAACCCATGCTGGAGAAAGTGTTAATAACAGACAGAGCTTGGAGTACGATCACACGGAACACCTTGCCTAGAAAAGGTAGCAGTGACAAACCTGAAAAGAGGTCCCCCATAACAATAATATCCTTACAGTATTTGACTCGTATGATATATGGCAAGGTATATAAGTCATAGATTGCCCAGGTGAGCCAAATCACCAAATCACGGTAGTATTCACACTACATTTAACATCTGTACAGGAACTTGAGTGTCGTCATCGTTATCCATAAACAGTTGATAGAACTATTGACATGAAATTTATAGAATACTCAGATGGGCATCCTGCCCCATTATTTTAGAGTTTTGACTTACCCAGCACAGCTAGGCATAAATTTTAATTAAACCCATCATTTATGTTATGAACAGTTTTAAAAATATTCTCCCGACTCGTTTGATCAGCTAAAGGGTTTCCATCATAAATGCCTACCTAAATAGCAATCTACCAAACAAAACACGTAATTTGTTTGCTATAGATACATACAAATTCTTTTGAATAGCTCATAGATACAAACCTCTTACTTTTTAATGTGTGTTTTCCTTCCAACATCTCCCTTAAATAATTTAAGGGTATATATTGTTCCAAACATGTAGAGTGGATAGAATTCATTTCACTCAAGCCCTGAAAAAGGAAAATCTGACATATATGTTAATGATGATGAATGATGGACAAATAGTCAGTACAATACTTTAATTTACGAATGTCTTTCATGGATAAATGAAACAAATACAGTACCTCCAGATAAGGCATAAGCGCACTGAAAAATATTACTTTAACTCAAACATTTTTGGCATTTGTGATAAATAAAAAACTATGATAAATGAAACAAATACAGTACCTCCAGATAAGGCATAAGCACACTGAAAAATATTACTTTAACTCAAACATTTATGGCATTTGTGATAAATAAAAAACTACAAAAGGTTGCTACTTCTTATAAAAGGCTACTCTTACTTTATATTAAAAAATCACATTCCTGACGGTAAAAATTGCTTCATTATCTGAGCCTGCAATAAGTACAGGTCCTTCAATGTCTAACGAGTTGATGGGAAGCGGTGACGGAGGGATAATGCTTGTTGTATCGATTATCCCTTGAGCAACGTCACTAGTAAGCCATACACTTATGCTAGATCCTGGAAGAAACCAAAAACATTAAACAAATTTGAAAGAGTTCTATTAAAATTTAGTGTTTCGATACTTACTAGGGAGTTATAAAGCACAAGCTTCTTGACCTTAAATTATAAAATAAAATTTTTCTTTCTCTACCACTATATACCTCTCCCGGGTCCGACGACCAACCAATAAGACAAATTTGTAGATAATTTGTATTTTTCCCAACTACAACCCTGGAGTTATTTATAAATGAATATATATAAATAACAGATGGTTTGTTGGTTTGGTGAACAACTTGGTATTGTATTCATACTGCTAGGCAGTACCTGAGCTTAGTGGTGAACGTGAACCACTCAAATCTAAATCAGTATATCAAAGTCAAGACGTATTGAATCTGAAACATCTACGTAAAACATATTAATTCTGAAATATCTATGTAAAGGGAGGGGAATATATGACTTTCATGTCAGCACTGAAATATTATTTTTACAATTAAATGTTTTTTTTATTTTGACGAGTCTTACCTGTGAGAGTCGCATAGTTGCCTACCGCACTTCTTTAGTTAAGAGGGTTTCATTCTTTTAACAATGATCCATTATAGATGATAGCCCAAAAACTAGTTTAGTACTATAGGTGATAGCACAAAAACTAGTTTAGTATTATAGATGATACCACAAAAACTACATGTACTTTAAAAAAGGGATTTTGACGAAGGAAAAATCTATTTCTGGGGAGAGACCTGTGACGCCCGGTGAAAAGGGTCCTTCTTTACACTTTTCTGATATAAACCTTCCAAATATACCAGAGAAAGACAAAAGCATGGAATGCAGAGGTTACTACCCTCGCGCGAGCACCTTGTGGGTGTCGTGTATAAAGCAGGGGCGTGTGAAAACCACTATTCACAGGCTGTCTTCCATTTAGCTAATTCCTTCGTCAAAAGGGATGGGCCGATACAGAGGCACCAGCTACGCTACCTGTACCACGCCACCAACGCCCGACGCGAGCGCCATCTTAACAACATCCTTCTGTTTTGGACTTGCTAGCTTGGTCTTAGATTTTTGTGTTCTCGGTGTTTTCACGTTTCGTGGATTATTTTCATCATGGCCGAAGCTCCAACTTCACCCATACCAATGTTAAGTACCATAGTTTGTTTTGACAGCTTTTTGCAGTACTGGGCAGTTGTACTCTTCCCAGTATTGTGTTGTTTTTATTTCGACCGGCTTGGCCTTCCGCGGTGTCGGCAGCCATTGTTGTTTTGATTTGCCTCGCTGGGAATTTCATGTTAGTCTTGCCCATTTGGTACTCTGTCAGTTAGGTTCTTGGTTAAGTCACTGGCCTTACGCCTTTTTGAACCATTATTATTATTTCCTATGGTACTTTTTGCTAGCAAGTCCAGTCTCGAACAAGAATAGCGTTCTGGCTTTATTATAGTTTAGTACCCGCCCTGAGAGGCATTCGTCAGTGGACTATATCCTTTTAAATTTTGTTAAAGCAGACGTTATTCTTCGTTCGTAGTCTTGTATTTGACGTTACAATTTTATTGTTATACTTTTATAGTGTGCTTAATTAGGTTCTTTATAGTGTAACCACGAGAGCGAGAGCATGGAGTTCTCGTTTCTGTCGCTACAGTCACGAGTTACCCTTTCTCTCGTTTTATTTCTTAGCCTCGAGTAGGAGAGGTGGATTTCCCGTTTTCCGTTTCATACGATCACGGGTTCTCCCTCCCCCCTCTCCCTCTACGGGTATATGATATTTTACGATTTATTTTGTTATGTGGTTACTGTTAATATAGCTAGCGTTATTAATAGGTCCTGTTCGTGTGTGAGTCATTGTTTTGGGCCAGCTTTATGACACCACCTGTTCCCCTCGTAGTTCCGTCCTCTCCCCGCTACGGCTTGGGAGTAGGATCTGAACATTCATCCACTCCGCCGTGAGTTCTACTCCGCCATGAGGGATACTCATTGAGATTGGAACCTATAGTTATATATCATTTGGAGTGCAACCCTCGGGCAGGGCCTCATCCCCCCGGTGGTCCCTTGCACCCAGACTCCGGCCACTGCCATATCCACACAAAATATTCATTATTAATCACAACTTATTTATTCCGGACCTTTCACCGGACCTCCGGCTTCACCGGAGATCACCAATACGCTTAGCAATGATGTTAGCCTTAGCTTTTAGCTACTGCTTGTATTTTATAATTTATTTGATTACGGGCCTATCACTGAATCCTCGACCCTGTCGGAAGTTCCGCAGATTACATTAATTTATTTTATTCTTATTTTAATAATATTTATAGTGATACGGACCCATTTTAGATTGCTCCGGCACACTCTGGTGCAGGAAAATTTTATATTTAAAATATTTTAATATGGAGCTCCGGCTCTCAGTCATTGAACCATTCTATGCACACATATTTCATGCTATCTAGGCTCTGTTAGTAGATCTTAATCCCTTACCAGAGTCTCAAGGAACATCCAGACTTATGTCTCCTTTCTTTTACAGAAGGTCCGCTGCGCTGCCAAGGGCTGCCCCGTCTCTTTCAACGATCCCGTTGGACATGACCTCTGCCGATCGCATGCACATTGCGCTATCTCCTTTATTCGGGAGCCGGGACAAGCCCCATACATGGTGTGGTTCCCGGAATCGTGCATGCTCTGTTACGAGTGGTCCTCCTTACTCCTGAACGATGACGTAAGTTGGTTTTCGTTTTGTTCCTTTTATCCTTTGGCGATGATTTAATTTGTTACTTAATTATGTATACATCGCTTATTTCGGAGAGCGATCGTTCTCCTTCATCACTAATCCCCTCAACTCTTTCAGGCCGATGATGAATCTCTTCGGTCGGCAAGAGCTGCTCTTCGTCCTTGGGTGTCGGGCTTCGGCAGGAATGCTCCGTCTGGCGCACCCTGTCTCCTCGACGGAGACATGGCCTCCCGACTTCCCAGGCTCTACCACTGCAGCAGTCACTCTGGAGGCGGCTGCCCCTTTAATTGAAGCGGTCAGAGCGACCATCCCCACGGAAGACGAATCTCTTTTATCGGGGGACGTGTCAGCTCTGGATTTAGACATCGAGCCCATGGACGAGCAGGTAGGTGGTGTCGAGTTGGTGGAAACCTTTTTATCTCCTACTCCTTCTTCTACCTCTTCCTTTCTCAGCTTTGATAAGCCTACGGCTTCTCCTCGGGATCCCTCCGTCCCCGTACGACCCAAGGTGAAGCCACTACGTACCTATAAGTCATCAGCTTTGCCATTGTCTACGTCACCGGTCCCCGGACCCTCGACTGCTCCTGATGTTCCTATTGCTTCCCATAAAACCGTGACTTCTAAGAAGTCGAAGTCCGCCAAGTCCAAGGTTTCGTCGGCGGGTGGCTCTCAGGTACCCTCCTTCCCCGTCGACCTGATCAGGGATATAGTCAAGGAGCAAATTCAGCAACATTCTGGGGCTATGACAGAGCTAAAAGATACGGTGGCGAATCTGATCCGCTCCGGAACTCAGATTCCTCCGCCTTCAGCCGCAGACGCGTCGAAGTTCCCCCCCTTTCGATAAAAACAACCCTTGGAGGTTTGTCTTGCATGCTCCTTACTTAGATGGTACCCTAACTCTAGATGGCATAGGCACCCGCCCTCTTAGAGGACCTAGAATTCTACCCCCCGGGGCTAGAATTTCCATTCAACGGCTTTGTCCGCCTAAAGGAGCATGCCTTGGTTAGAATGGACAAGGTACCGAAGGAAACGGTGATATTTCCAAAAGAACAGGCCCAAGCTGTCTGGACCAGGACTCTATCAGAATGGGGGTGTACCAACTCCAAGCTCACCCCACACAAAGGTGCCTACTATTTTTACAACGGCATCGTCCATTACCTTGCCACTTATAGATAAAGTGACGGATCTGACAATATAGGCCGTCAAGGAAGGCTCTGCCATGCCGGCTCTCAAAGAGACGGATCCCACCTCAATGCTCATTTCGAGTACCTCTGCCACCTGGGATGACGCTTTTTCTACCTTCACGGTAGGGAAGCTAGACCCAGACTGCGCCTCTACTCTTTTTTCCGAGAAGCTTCCCAGATTACTAGAGAGTCTTCTCAAGACCGAGTTCGAGGCACATAATAGGTTAGCTAGGTCCCTCCACTCCATCACCTCCATAGAGTCCCTAGCCTCTGTTTACCCGACTGAAACTTTGTTCAGGGTTTTCACAAAGAACCTGCTTCTGTCCTACCAAGTTGACCTCCACGACTTCTGGTCGGCTCGGGTTAGCTGCAGGAAATATGTTCTGTCTGAGGCTTCTATCAGACATGAACCGAACAGGCTGATAGCGTCCTCCTGCTGGGGTAAGAACCTATTCCCTCAGGATGAAGTTAATAAAGTTCTTCAGGACGCTGCGAGGGCAAACCAAAATTTGCAAGTAAGGTGGGGCCTCACGACCAAAAGGAAGATCGAATCCCACAAACAATCTTTCTTCAAGAACAAGCAGAGATTTACCCCTTACAAGACGAACCGGGGTCACTACCACCAATCGGCAGTTCCCCACACGTCAACACAGTCTTCCTCTAGTTCGACTTCTCAGCAACCGGCTCCTCCTCAGCAGGTGGTCTACCTCACTGCTCCCCCAGGTACACAACCCAACCCCATGTCTTCTTGGATGTCCTCCCCTGCATACAACCCTAGTTACGAACCCTCCGGTTCCTTTCGTGGACACCAGAGAGGAAGCTATAGAGGTAGAGGACAGTTCCGCCATCGAGGCGGACCTAGATCAAGGGGTGCCCGGGGAGGGAAGGGACCTAAATTCACTCCCTCGCAATGATGTGATCCCGGTAGGGGGGAGACTTTATCCCTCTCGAGACCATTGGACCTTCAGTCCATGGGTTCACAGCATAATATCCAAGGGCTTAGGTTGGAAATTGTCACAGGGATCTCCACCTCCACTAGTGACCTTCTTCCAGAGACCCACTCCCATCCTGAAGAGTACACCACAGAGTTACTCAAGAAGAAAGCAATCAAACGGGTTCGATCACTGAAATTCCAAGGCCTCCTATTTACAGTTCCAAAGAAAGACTCGTCGGCGTTGAGAGTGGTTCTGGACTTGTCAAAACTAAACTCTTACATTCTCTGCGACAAAGCAGTCATTGCTTGATAATCCTAAATTAAATGCTACAGTACAAAAAAAAAAATAAAGTACAGTAAATCCATAATATACAATAATTACCACTACATGGCTTAGTTGAAATTATGACATAGACGTACTGATACTCTATTGGCTTAATAGTTTACGGTAACAACCTGGCACAGTTTTTGTCACATGGTATTTTCATTACAAAATAAATTTTTGAACATACTTACCTGGTAGTTATATATATAGCTTACGTCCCTGATGTCACGGCAGAAAATTCGAATCTCTCCCCAATCGCCGATTGGATAGCCAGGTGTACCACCCCTGCGCCCTAGCGAGGTACCTAGGAACCATTCCAGGAACCCTCATATATTCCATGCCTCTAGTCTCTTAGAGGAGAGGAGGGTGGGACTTTAATTATATATAACTACCGGGTAAGTATGTTCAAAAATTTATTTTATAATGAAAATACCATTTTTAAACATAAGACTTAGCCGGTAGTTATATATATAGCTGATTAACACCTTTGGTGGAGGGTTAGAGACAGCTAGTATAAATGGAATTTTTCTCAAGAGTTCATTAAAACAAACTAAAGGGTTTGTACCTGATAAGGAAGCTGACTTCAATGATTCTCTGTTTCATTATGTCTGCTAGCCTTATGAGATCCAGCGATCCTCCCAGGGGCTGAAGATCTCGTAGGGACTGTCAAACCGGTGTATATACCTCATTATGACAGAACCTCCTCCAATAACCAGTTCCGGGCGCTCTTCAAGGAACAAAATTGACCACCTGACTAAAATCAATGATTTTGGAAGACTGACACAGTCTCCACAAATAACCATAAAAACAAATAAAAGTTCCAAGAGAAGAAAAGGTTATTGGGATTATGGGAACGTAGTGGTGGATCCTTCACCCAATACTGCACTCGCTATCACGAATGGTCCCAGGGTGTAGCAGTCCTCATAAAGAGTCTGGACACGATTAAAATAGTGTGAAGTGAACACAGATTTACTCCCCCAAAAGGTTGTGTCCATAATACTCCACCACAATCTATTCTGCTTGAAGGTCATCCAAGTTGTTATAGTACTAACCTCATGCGTCTTGACCTTAAAAACTTGAGGCCAGTCTCACTGTAATGTGTATGAGCCTCTCTTACAAGAGTTTGATGAAGAATGAAAGGACATCCTTGACATCTGATAACGAGGGCTTCTTAATCGAGCACCAAAGAGCTTTCGACTTGCCTCGCAACTCTTTCATACTGCCTGGGTAGAACTTCAGGGTTCTTACTGGACACAGAACTCTCTCCAACTCCTCGCCAACCATATCCGAAAAATTCGGAAACTCAAAAGCCTTAGGTCAAGGTTGAGAAAGGCGGTCATTTCTGGTGAGAAAGTCTAACTACAATGAGCAGATAGCTTCGTTATCTCGAAAGCCAACGTTTTACTAAACGTATGTCACCAGACTAACAAAAAAAAAAAAGTTTTCATTGAGAGGTCCTTAAAATGAAGATGAAAGCAAGTGCTCAAGCTTGTCACTCATACGGAACTTCAGGATTGAGTCCAGGATCCAAGCTCGTGAATCCTGGTTGTTTGATGTTTCAAACAAGTTGAGACGTTCCTGTAGGACTTTATCAATCAAAAGGTCCAAGATACTGTGTCTGACAACAGTCGCTAACACACACCTGTATCTCTTGATGGAAGAGGATGAACAAATGAGCTTCCTTCGAAGGTAATGAGCTTCCTTCGAAGGTAAAGCAGAAAGTCAGCAATCTGAGTTGTAGAGATACTGGAAGAGAAAAACAGAGTTGAATCTGCACCATTCTCTAACGCTTCCCACTTGGATTGATAAATCCTGATGGTAGAAGTTCTTATTGCACTTGCTCTTTCAAAAATGTCTAGATCCTGTGAGGTTTCAAAAGGCTGAAGGTAGCCAGAAGAAAAGCTTGGAGACTAGAAGGGTAACTTTCCAAGAGAGGTTGTTTGAGTAAAACTACTCTTAATGGAAGACTTCTAGGAGAGTCCACCATCCATTCCAGTATCTCTGTGAACCATCCTCTTGAGGGCCAAAAGAAGGCCACTAAAGTCACCTGGTCCCTTCGTGTGACACAAACTTTTGTGTCATCTTGTAAGGAAAAAGAACGAGGAAAACGTACACATCCAGATTGGACCAGACTAATAGGAATGCATCTATGTGGACTGCTTCGAGATCTGGCAATGGAGAGCAGTAAGATTCTAGTCTCTTTGTCTGTTAAGTCACTAATAAGACTACTGTATACTAGAACAACACCAAAGTCGCCACAGATTCTTGCAGATTTCTCGATGAAGTGTCCATTCTCCAGCTGAGACTGTTCTTCCAGAAGTTCTTCTCTTTTTTAAAGAACCTTGTTAGAAGGAATACATTCTTCTCCTTAGCCCAGATGAGAAGACTCCTCTCAGTCCCGAAAAGGAACCTCGAGTGGGTTCCATCTTGCTTGGCAATGAAAGCCAATTCTGTGGTGTGATCGGCATAGACCTGCACCACTTTGTTCCAAACTGACCCTTCAAAGCTTTTTGAGAGCCAACTGGACTGTCAACAGTTCCTTTGGGTGATGAGGAAGCTCTTCTCATCCTCTGTCCAAAGTCCCGAAGCTTCCAAATGTCTAGTGTTGCTCCCACCCCGAAACCGAGGTGAGGAGACACAACACAAGGTCTAAGATCCTCTGTTCAAAAGGGGTGACCTTCCGGAAGTTGACTGGATTGAACCACCACTAAAGGCAACTTCTTATAGCATCCTAAAAGAGATGCATATCGACTCAAGACCTTCTCCTTGTCCCAAAATGATTGAGGTTGAAATGGAGAGAATAAAGATAACTCACATAAGGATCATAGCTTCTAGCTTCTGACTGGCCGGGAATCGAACCCTGGTCCAGGAAAACTAGGATGAACAGTGACATAACAATGGTCACCAAGAAAGAATCAGTCTTCCCAGGGAAAAAAACCCCTCCCCAAGAGGAGAGGTTTCCCAACACACTCATCCACTTCCTCGCAGAACACTTCTGTATCTTAGAAAGATTGCAGTTTCAAGAAGGCTTGCTCCGTTCTAAGAGGAGACGTAAAAGCCCGAAAAAACTTGACTCTGAATCACCATCCTTAAATAAAGTATTTTTGTGATGGTGTCAGAAGATCTAACGGAAGTAGTGACGTTGTGTTTATCAGGATACATGTAATTAAAGTCCTGACTCCTGGCGTCAAGGAAACCCAGATCACCGCCTATGTCGCCGCGTTGTACTAAGGCTAGACGCTCGATAAAAACTTTCGTGATCAAAGAGATTGGAACTAAGGCGTCCTTGATCTCGACATTTGATTCGACTAGTGTCACCACGAAGTCCGAGGTTCTCATGTTCAATGTCATGCCTCCTTCAGGATCTCCGACGTCGAGCGTCCTGAAAGACAGGGCGCCGAGCTTCCTGAAAGACGGGACGCCGAGCGTCCTGTAAGACGTGGCGCCGAGCATCCTGAAAGACGTGGTGCCGAGCGTCCTGAAAGACGAAGCGGCGAGCATCCTGTAAGACGTGGCGCTGAGCTTCCTGTAAGACGTGGCGCCGAGCGTCCTGAAAGACGTGGTGCCGAGCGTCCTGAAAGACGAGGCGCCGAGCGTCCTGTAAGACGTGGCGCCAAGCTTCCTGTAAGACGTGGCGCTGAGCTTCCTGTAAGACGTGGCGCCGAGTGTACTGTAAGACGTGGCGCTGAACATCATGGAAGGAGTGGCGCCGAGCGTCCTGTAAGACGTGGCGCTAAGCGTCCTGGTGTCAGAAGAGACTCGTCTAGTTGACAGGAATACGCAATTCTTCTGAAAGGATTAAAGTTATCTGAAAAACCTTCATGAAGATCGTAAGAAAGAGCTCTGATAAATCAATCGTCCAGATACAGGGAGGCTCTGATGACTCTTGAGTGCAGTATTCTGCTACATTTAGCAAAAGTTTAAATGCAAAGCCTGCCTCTTAAACTCTTCTCTAGAACTGTGAGAGAGATCTATTGGAGCTAAAACTAAAGGAGGTTTTCCTATGAAAGGAAATTGTAATCCTCCTTCAGAAGATGTACTGACCAAAGGTCTGCTCCCCTCTTCTTCCAAGATTGCCAGAAGTTATGTAGTCTGGCTCTACTGCCTGAAGGCGAAAACAGTCAGACTCTGCTTCGCCTTGTGACCAGGCTGACATGAGACTTTAAATAGTTCATGATTTCGATGTCTCCATGGAGAACTTTGACTTCTGCACGAAGGCATTGAGAGCAGTTACATCCAGGACCGGATAAAAGCCTCCATCTCCCAAAAGAGACACATTTGATGTTGCAAAGTCTGTTTTGCAGAGAGGTCTTATCAGAGAAACTAACAAAGGAGGTTTCACTAGGAAAAAGATTTCGCATCCATCCTAAAGGAATACCACAGACCTCAAAGTTATCCTGCCCATTATCAGGATCCCTTAAGAGATTCAGCGATCCACCCAGGGGGCTGTAAAAATCTCTGTGGGGCTGCCACAAGGTCCTCGACCTTAACGTGGTAAGACCTCCACCCTTGCTATCCTCGAATACCTGATAAGGAAGCTGGCTTCATAGGTTTATATGTCTCATTTACCGGCATTCCTTGAGAGACTCAGCAATCCACCCAGGGGGCTGTAACAGTCTCTGTGGGGCTGCCACAAGGTCCTCGACCTTAACGTGGTAAGACCTCCACCCTTGCTATCCTCGAATACCTGATAAGGAAGCTGGCTTCATAGGTTTATATGTCTCATTTACCTGCATTCCTTGAGAGACTCAGCAATCCACCCAGGGGGCTGTAACAGTCTCTGTGGGGCTGCCACAAGGTCCTCGACCATAACGTGGCTAGACCTCCACCCTATGTGACATATCTGTTTTAGACGTTATGACGTTGTTACTGTTTTAAGAATGATTTATTATTAAATTATTCTCATCATTTATTTATCTCCTTATTTCCTTCCCTCACTGGGCTATTTTTTCCCTATTGGATCCCTTGGGCTTAAAGCATCTTAATTTTCCAACTAGGGTTGTAGCTTGGCTAGAGATAATAATAAAAATAATCTCGTACCTCAGATACAAGATCTAGAGGCCAGGTTATTCAGAGGGAAAAGAAAGCTGTCTTTCCTTGGTGCTTCTGAGACTCTAAACAGTCTCCCACCATCCTTAAAGCTTCATTTATGACCACGTGTAAATTCAGAGGGTGGCGAACGTGATTCAACAGGCATAAAATAATTTGGAAACTAATCATGAAAACTTTCATGAGTTTTTAAATCAACTGAATGACGAAAGAAATAAGGATCTTCTCCTTTTGAGAATCTCAAATTCAACAGGAGAAAAGTGATCACCAATGTCTTCTACTGACAAAGATCTTGTAAGACGTGGCGCCGAGCATCCTGAAAGACGAGGCGCCGAGCGTCCTGAAAGACGAGGCGCCGAGCGTCCTGAAAGACGTGGCGCCGAGCGTCCTGAAAGACGTGGCGCCGAGCGTCCTGAAAGACGTGGCGCCGAGCGTCCTGAAAGACGTGGCGCCGAGCGTCCTGAAAGACGTGGCGCCGAGCGTCCTGATAGACGTGGCGCCGAGCATCCTGAAAGACTTAGCGCCAAGCGTAAAATGATCTTCATTACGTCACTCGGCGCGTTCAGTTCATCAGAGGGTTCTCATGGCCGACAAGCGCTCTGGAACAAAAACCGTGTCTATGTTGGTTCGTAAGCATTATAGTATTGCTATTATTAGCTAATGTGATGCAATGCAAGACTCTAACAGCAATGTTAGTAGCTTAACGTCCAACGCTCTTTGCTTTCCCATGGCAAGGGCGAGCATTCTTGGGAACGTCAACAAGAACGCTCGAGAGGACGTCTGCTCGTGAGCTAACGCCTCTCGTTTCCTTTGACCGATCGACATTCCTTCTCCCAGGGGTTGGAGAGCTTGGAAGAGGTCTAAGGCTAGGAAAAAACGTCCACTGTGCTGAATAAATTCACTGCACTAATTTAGCACTGAAACTTGCACTTTTAACTCTTACACAAAAGACCATAACTAGTCCTGCCCGTTGTGATAGATCTTTCTCTTACTGCCAAGGGCTTGAATGAGAATGCAAAATAGTTTCTAGTTCTTGCTATACTGTATAAAAATGTAACAAAATATTTTCATAAAATATTACCCTGATATTTTCATTATAAATAAATGTTTGAACACACTTACCCGGTAGTTACATATAACTACCGGTAAAGATAAATGTTATACATACTCACCCGGTAGTTATATATAACTACCGGGAAAGTTACATGTTATACGATTCAAATGAACAGATATAAGAATAACATATATAAATGTAAACAACCCTTAATTCTTAAAGGTTCCCAAAAATAGTGATTTGTTATTATTAAAATTAACAGATATCGCAATAACGTATATATATATGTAAAGAACCCTTAAATCTTAAGGGTTTCCAAAATTAGTGGATTGCTACACTTTACAATCGGAACACATATGTGAAAATACGAATAAAACTAGAATCCCAACATCGAAAGAAAATAAACAACGATATCAAGAATTGTTGGGACAGCATCGTATTTACATGAGAACTACGCAGCGAAAATTAACAATACGCTAGTTCTATTTAATCTTTGAAAATAGTATCGATGATTTAAAGAACGAATACTAAATACACAAACATTTCTTAAAAATTAATATAATCTTTTTATATTAAAAGTTAAATACTTATTGTAAGTTAGATTTCCTTTACAAGAAAAAGCAAAGAAAATAATTATGCAACATATTACGTAGTACTGTGTTGCTTACGTCACACGATTGTGACGTCATAGAGATGGTGAAACGATCTCCGCCATCATGTTTAAAGAGTAGGTTCGTTAGTTTTACAGTAGGGGGAAAAAACTCCCATTCCTACCTCTGTTAAGATACAAACGTAGTTAAAGCACTAACACTCAGTAAAAATAAAATCCAACCAGCAAAGCTAAAAGTAAATTGTACATCACCAAGATAACTGTAATATACAGGTTATAGCGAGTGAAAAATCCAACATCTTGCTGCTAGCGCGGCAGGGAATATATGAGGGTTCCTGGAATGGTTCCTAGGTACCTCGCTAGGGCGCAGAGATGGTACACCTGGCTATCCAATCAGCGATTGGCGCGAGATTCAAATTTTCTGCCGTGACGTCAGGGACGTAAGCTATATATATAACTACCAGGTAAGTGTTATGTTTAAAAAGGGATTTTAACAAAGAAAAATCTATTTCTGGGCGAGAGACCCGTGTCACCCAGTGAAATGCTCCTAAAGCACCATTTCTAAGGTATATAACTGCTATGTATTACCAGAGAAAAAATTGCATGGGAATGCCAGGTTGAACCCAGCTGGCTCACCTGTATAAGGTGTCGGTATAATACTGGGGCGCGATAAATCACAACCAGAGGCCTCACACCATTTAGATATCTCCTGTCAAAATCCCCGAACAGCGAGGTGCCGTTCGACCTCGTACTACTACTAGACAACCCACGCCAGTGACGTCACTCCTTAAATAGCACGCAGTTTGTTAACCATATTTTGTGTTGTGTGTGAATTTCGCTGGTTTTTCTCTGGATTTACCTCAAGATGTCCGACTCCACTGTCACTACATCTAAGTTAAGTAACAGATCTATGAGTTTTGAGATTTTGGAGGGGGCCTTGTCCATTTTTGTTTATATTATTCAGTTTTGTTCACGACCTTGCTGGGTCTCTCTCGGGACAGGCTCCTTTCTCTCTCTCTCTCTCTCGTTCGTTCTAACGATTTTCAATAAGTCCTCCATACTGATTGTTTCTCGTTGTGAACTTTATGGATCGCCAATTTGTAAACGCTGGATATGACTCACATATAAGACGGAAGGTTTATATACGCAAATGAACAAAGGAAAACCCAATAATTTTATAAATCAACAAACCTGCCGGTTCCCTGCTATTCTTGAAAGGCATGTTGGTAGGTCTGGCATTGGCAGAGGCATCCCAGTGGAGAACCTGACCATCTATCCCACAAGTAAATAAATGCTCGGGAGAAGCTGGATGAAATTTGACTGAAGTAACTGTAAATAAAAACACATAAAAGTAATGTATCAGTTTTATACTTTTCATCTAAGAATTATTATCATAAACCAGAATTCTAGAGCAGATTTTCATGCTAAATAATCATTACAAATTATCTGTTGAGTCTTAAAAGGGTTTCAACTACAGAAATATGCATACAGTACAGTACTGTATTTGCCTGGAAGAACACAGTTTCCCAGTGCAAGAAAGAAACATTACTTGTGCTTGAAAAAAAAAAAAAAAAGAGAGAGAGAGAGAGAGAGAGAGAGAGAGAGAGAGAGAGAGAGAGAGAGAGAGAGAGAGAGAGAGAGAGAGAGAGAGATTCATTACACATTTCATCAGTTATGGTACAAAGAAGTTTCAAAAAGTATTAAGTTGAGAGAGAGAGAGAGAGAGAGAGAGAGAGAGAGAGAGAGAGAGAGAGAGAGAGAGAGAGAGAGAGAGAGAGAGAGAGAGAGAGAGAGATTCATTACACATTTCATCAGTTATGGTACAAAGAAGTTTCAAAAAGTATTAAGTTGAGAGAGAGAGAGAGAGAGAGAGAGAGAGAGAGAGAGAGAGAGAGAGAGAGAGAGAGAGAGAGATTCATTATTCATTTCATTAGTTATAGTACAAAGAAGTTTCAAAAAGTATTAAGTTACAAGATTATTCTTTGACGTCTTACTTGAGCCAGAGTGAGCTGCAATCACAGTTATAGGCTGGTTGATATTTCGCATATCCCAGACTGTCAGAGCACCATCTTCTCCTCCAGAAGCAACAATATGCTGCTGATTTGGATGAGCTGCTAAGGTACAAACTGCTATCTGGAAAAACAGAATTCCATTAAAATTAGTTTTTTAATACTAGCATTTAAGCATCATAAATACCAAATGATCTAAATTTTAATATTCTGCACTATTAGCAATTTTAACTATCTAAAACGAGGAGTTGTTCCAACACTAACAAACCTAACGCTATTTAATTATTATTATTATTACTTGCTAAGCTACAACCCTAGTTGGAAAAGCAGGATGCTATAAGCCCAGGGGGTCCAACAGGGAAAATAGCCCAGTGAGGAAAGGGAAAAATGGAAAAATAAAATATTTTAAGAACAGTAACATTAAAATAAATATTTCCTATATAAGCTTGGAAGATAATCCCTACAAACCTTTAGGTACTTAGGAAATGTACAAATTTCTTCCAAATTTGTCATATCTGTATGTAAGGATGTTGTCAACTGCGAGACAAACCAAATATACAAATCATTAACTATATTTACTATAATTTTTATAAAAGTAGAAACAATTAGTTCATGTTTTAGTTTATGTCAGTCTCACAGACCCAAACTAAGTCCCAAATTCAAAATACTGTAGCTAAAATTATGACAGTTCCACATTTTTGTTACTGTATTTTTACTATTTGCTCCAGTTATACATTTTTTAAAGGTTACTAACAGTTAGGTTATTATTAAATGATCCAAATGATTTTACAGTACTGTATTTCCTTGAGTTTAGTGGAGTTTAGCCTTCCTGTATATATTTAAAGTATTGTTTTTGTAGGGCCTGGAACGAATTAGGCTATTTACACGTAAAAGGCGACTCACAACACGAAAAAATCACGTTACAAAGGCCACTACTGAACCAATTACTTTTGTGTTGTGAGGCACTACTGTATACCAAGTAGAACCTAGGTATAAGAATTTTATCTGTTCCAGGAGCAAGCTCATAACTCTACATGCTGGTCAACCAAAGAATTTTTCCCTTAATAAGTAAAGGGAACTCACTTAATGCATTCCACACATCCATAAATACACATACACTCCATTTCAAGGCTTGTAATGTTATTTAACATATTAATACATGCAGCCTTCACCTTGCTTGTCCCTGTTTTATTCTTCTTCAAGGCATGGATTGAAATGTTATTTTCATTAGTAAAATAAATTTTTGAATATACTTACCCGGTGATCATATAGCTGTCAGCTCTGCTGCCCGACAGAAAAACCTAAGGACAAAATACGCCAGCGATCGCTATACAGGTGGGGGTGTACATCAACTGCGCCATCTGTCGAGCAGGTACTCAAGTACTCCATGTCAACACAGAACCAATTTTCTCCTCGGCCCACTGGGTCTCTATTGGGGAGGAAGGGAGGGTCCTTTAATCTATGATCACCGGGTAAGTATATTCAAAAATTTATTTTACTAATGAAAATAACATTTTTCAATATTAAACTTAGCCGGTGATCATATAGCTGATTCACACCCAGGGGGGTGGGTAGAGACCAGCATTACATGTTGACATTATTATGAGCTAAGTATTTTGTATTTCATTTTAGCAGTTATTCCAAATAACAAACATAAAATAAATAAGTACCTGGTAAGGAAGTCGACTTGAACAATTACTCTGCCTTTTTAAGTACGTCTTCCTTACTGAGCCTCGCGATCCTCATAGGATGCTGAGCGACTCCTAGGAGCTGAAGTATGAAGGGTTGCAACCCATACTAAAGGACCTCATCAAAACCTCTAATCTAGGCGCTTCTCAAGAAATGACTTTGACCACCCGCCAAATCAAGTAGGATGCGAAAGGCTTCTTAGCCTTCCGGACAACCCAAAAACAATAATAAAACATTTCAAGAGAAAGATTAAAAAAGGTTATGGAATTAGGGAATTGTAGTGGTTGAGCCCTCACCCACTACTGCACTCGTTGCTACGAATGGTCCCAGAGTGTAGCAGTTCTCGTAAAGAGACTGGACATTCTTAAGATAAAAAGACGCGAACACTGATTTGCTTTTCCAATAGGTTGCGTCGAATATACTTTGCAGAGATCTATTTTGTTTAAAGGCCACGGAAGTTGCGACAGCTCTAACTTCGTGTGTCCTTACCTTCAGCAAAGCTTGGTCTTCCTCATTCAGATGGGAATGAGCTTCTCGTATTAACAGTCTGATAAAATAGGATAAAGCATTCTTTGACATAGGCAAAGATGGATTCTCAACTGAACACCATAAAGCTTCAGACGGGCCTCGTAAAGGTTTTAAATAGAACTTAAGAGCTCTTACAGGACATAAGACTCTTTCTAGTTCATTTCCAACTATACGATAAGTTTGGAATATCGAACGATATTGGTCAAGGCCGAGAAGGCAGCTCGTGTTTGGCTAGAAAACCAAGTTGTAGAACATGTAGCCGTTTCGGATGAGAATCCGATGTTCTTGCTGAAGGCATGAATCTCACTGACTCTTTTAGCTGTGGCTAAGCATATCAGGAAAAGAGTCTTAAAGGTGAGATCTTTCAGGGAGGCTGATTGTAGCGGTTCGAACCTGTCTGACATAAGGAATCTTAGTACCACGTCTAAATTCCAACCAGGTGTAACCAAACGACGCTCCTTCGTGGTCTCAAAAGACTTAAGGAGGTCCTGTAGATCTTTATTGTTGGAAAGATCTAAGCCTCTGTGACGGAAGACTGATGCCAACATGCTTCTGTAACCCTTGATAGTGGGAGCTGAAAGAGATCGTTCTTTCCTCAGATATAAGAGAAAGTCAGCTATTTGAGTTACAGAGGTACTGGTCGAGGATACGGATACTGACTTGCACCAGTTTCGGAAGATTTCCCACTTCGATTGGTAGACTCTAAGGGTGGATGTTCTCCTTGCTCTAGCAATCGCTCTGGTTGCCTCCTTCGAAAAGCCTCTAGCTCTCGAGAGTCTTTCGATAGTCTGAAGGCAGTCAGACGAAGAGCGTGGAGGCCTTGGTGTACCTTCTTTACTCGTGGCTGACGTAGAAGGTCCACCCTTAGGGGAAGTGTTCTGGGAACGTCTACTAGCCATCGAAGTACCTCGGTGAGCCATTCTCTCGCGGGCCAGAGGGAAGCAACTAGCGTCAACCTTGTCCCTTCGTGAGAGGCGAACTTCTGCAGTACCTTGTTGACAATCTTGAACGGAGGGAATGCATATAGATCTAGATGTGACCAATCTAGTAGAAAGGCATCTATATGAACTGCTGCTGGGTCCGGGATTGGTGAGCAAAATATTGGGAGCCTCTTGGTCATCGAGGTTGCGAAGAGATCCATGGTTGGATGGCTCCAGGTGGCCCAAAGTCTCTTGCATACATCCTTGTGGAGGGTCCATTCTGTTGGAATTATTTGTCCCTTCCGACTGAGACAATCTGCCATGACATTCAAGTTGCCTTGGATGAACCTCGTTACTAGTGAAATGTCTAGACCTTTCGACCAGGTGCGGAGGTCCCTAGCGATCTCGTACCATGTCAGAGAGTAGGTCCCTCCTTGCTTGGAGATGTACGCCAAAGCCGTGGTGTTGTCCGAGTTCACCTCCACCACTTTGCCTTGAAGGAGAGACCTGAAGCTTTTCCAGGTCAGACGTACTGCCAGTAGCTTCTTGCAGTTGAAATGCATTGTCCTTTGACTCGAGTTCCATATTCCCGAGCATTCCCTACCGTCTAATGTCGCACCCCAGCCTACGTCCGATGCGTCCGAGAAGAGAACGTGGTTGGGAGTCTGAACAGTCAGGGGAAGACCCTCTCTAAGGTTGATATAGTCCTTTCACCAAGTCAGACCAGACTTTATCTTTCCGGAAACCGGGATCGAGACCGCTTCTAGCGTCTTGTCCTTTTTCCAGTGAAAAGCTAGATGGTATAGAAGAGGACGGAGGTGTAGTCTTCCTAGTGACACAAATGATCCACGGATGACAGTGTCCCTACCAGACTCATCCACAGCCTGACTGGGCAGCGTTCCTTCTTCAGCATCTTCTGGATGGATAGCAGGGCTGGGGGTTGATCGTCTTGTTCAGCAACGTCCTCATCAGAGGGTTCCTCATCCGAAACTGATGAGGAAACGGCAACGGAGTGGGCAACGTCTGACTCGCTGAATCCGGTCGCACTGGTGGATGCGTGACGGAGCCGGACGCAAAATCATGGCACTGCTGCACAGTCTGTGAACTGTCAACAACCATGGGTGCGCGAGGAAGTACAGTGTCAACCCGAAACTGTCTAGACTGTCTGGGTTGTGCAGTCAACACCCTACCGGGTTGCTGAGGTTGACGCACTGCGTCACAACAAGTCACCTCTGCTGGTTGTTGAACGTCTTCCTAGTGACACACTAAACGTCAACCACCACCTCCGAGCGTCGCTTAACGTCAACGTGCGACTGGCAACCCACACTGGGTCGCATCGGTGGAGGAACCACCTCAACTGGCAGACGCGAGTAGGATACCTCAGCGTCAACAGGGCGCACAACCAACCGGTTGGAAGGTTGTTGGCCAGAAGGTTCTTCTCCGTATTAAAGTCCTCTATCAAGGACACAAGCTTGGACTGCATGTCTTGCAGCAAAGCCCATTTAGGGTCTACGGGAGCAGGTGTGGCAACAGACGGGGTTAGCGACTGAGGCGGAACCATTTACCATCCCTGGAAGCCTTGTTATGTGTGACATAATAGTACAGCAAAACTTCAAAGGCTCGACAAAAGTTGAGAAGTTGACCTGTAAACAACTTGGAGCGTCTCCTGGCTAGGCGCCAGGGCGAGTCTACCAGAATTGAGAAGTCTACCTGGGCAGAGGCATGAACTCCCAAGCCGAGAACTTCTCTCGAGTCCTATCAGACTCTCGCTCTATAAGCCAGTTTAAAAGAAGGGAAATCAAAGGCTGTATCCCTAAAACTCCTCCTGGTGCAAAAACCAGTCGCCTAGCCAACGTAACGCTCTCTAGGAGAGCGAGAGAGCACTAGCTTAACAACAACGGCTTCGAAGTAGCTAGGCCTAGTGTAAGTTCTGACGTTAGGCGAACGAGGAGCAGCAGTTACAAGATCCGGACGAAGATCCTTAAAAAAATCATCATGATTTAATTAAAGTCCATAGGAGGCTAAGCAGCTTAAGGCTCCTCTCCAAATGACAGAGTCCTCAAAGGAATATCAGTAGGAGGGAGAACAGCACTTTCTCATCTACAGGAACCTTGTCCGAGAAAAGCTAGGTTACCTCAGTGAGGGTCTCACTGGTGCAGTAGCAGCAGACCAGAAGGCAACGTTATGTAACTGCTTGACAGTCTGTGAACTGTCAAAAACTGAACTGTCAACCACACCAGGTGCGTGAGGACATACAGCACTGGTGCATTAGTAGCAGACCAGAAGGCAACGTCATGTAACTGCTTGACAGTCTGTGAGCTGGCAACAACCATAGCTGTGTGGGGAAGCAAAGCCTCTACTCCTGACTGACTAGTCTGCTGCGGGCGAGTAGCGGTAACCACAGTGGGTTGCGGAGGTTGACACACAGCGTCAAAACAAAGCAACTTAACTCCACCCTCCTGTTGTTGTGGTAACTCGCGAACGTCAACGGAGGGTAGCGTGCGTCTGTGAACGTCAACGTGCGGCTGGCAGGGTACATTGCGCATGGGTGGAGGAACTCTCACAGGCGGAGTGCGGGAGCAGGTAGCGTCAGTGTCTACTGTACGCACAACCGTGGTTGGTTGTAGGCTAACGGGTGCAGCGTCAACCTTCTCCGCACGATACTCCTGCATAAAAGATGCTAACTGTGTCTGCATAGACTGTAGCAAAGACCACTTAGGGTCTACAGCAGCAGGTGCGGCAACAGACGGTGTTACTGCCTGTTGCGGTACCACTTTGCCTCTCTTAGGAGGTGTGCAGTCATCGGAAGACTGCAGCGAGTCCGAACTGACCCAGTGGCTACACCTGGGCCGTTGGACTTGCGTGGAAGGGACCGACTTGCGCTTAATAAGCTGCGAGACCTTGGTCCAAGGTTTCTTACGAGAAACCTCTTCCGCAGACGAGAAGTAAATGGGCTCTCTCGTCTTTGTGTGGGTGGGGCGATCTTGGGTAGATACGCCCGAAACCACGGAGGGAAAAACGTCTGTTCGTTGATCAAGGCCTGACGAACCCATAAGTCGTTCGACATTACTTCTCCCCTGGGCTTGGGAGCTTGCAAGAGGTCCCGGACTAGGTGAACGACAGGCACGAACAGACGAACCCTCGGACGCAACACTGTAACACTTTGCGCATATCACTTTATCACTTCGATTTTCTGTTTTGCACTTATTTCACTGAAATCGAAATTAATACTAGCAAAAACAGAAAACATATATAAAGATAAAGAATTCTGTGGCTGGAAAAGAGACTAAACACTAGTTCAAATAAACTACGTTTACAATCTCTCACCGCACATAGCCTGGGGACAAGAATAAAACCCTAGAAACGTTTTACCTTCTTCCCCGTACAGCGACTAGGGAGGAGAGTCACACGAGAACAACGTTATCCGCTTGAACGGAACGTTTTTTCTCCTCTCTCTCCCTCCGTCTCTATCTCTCTCTCTCTTTCTCTCTTGATTTCGCACCTGAGAGAAGAGCCCAAATATATATCGTCAAAACATGTTATTTGGCTAAAGGAAAAAACTGAAAGGTTTTCCAAATAAAAAGTTCCTTTAATTTAGAATTTAAACCATTTAAGCTAAGAAAGAATGAACGAAACGTCAGAATCGATTTACTCTTACTGCAAAGTGAAACCGTGATACACTCTCTCTCTATAGTAACGATAGAGCGCATGTTGAACGTCCTGAACGTCAACAACTGCGTAGTCTAAAAAACTAAACGTTAGTTCATCTTTGAAAACAGTACGAGACTATCAAAGAAATTCTTTCATAAAACATTAAATTTAAAAAGTTTTAAATTCTTTAAAGGCTAAATACGATATAACGGGCTCAACGTTGATTAACTTCGGTTCCAAGTTAGGACCGCCTACTATCAGGAAAGGTCGCATATAAACAAAACATAAAAATTTATTTTTATATGTTTATAATAAATGGAAAGTTAATCGAAGAGGCCTAATAAAGGCGGAGAGATATAAAAGATATAGATCTATAACGTGTTAAGCAAAATTACTAAAAACCTAAACACACTTCCGTCTAAGGGAAGGGTCGGCCATTTAAAAGTGAAAGAGAGTCCATACTCTCTTTGTCACCATAATTAAATCTATCCAAAACGAGTTCAAGTTTTGAGATGAAGATAAAACCCCTGCATAGCGAAAGCTCAAAACTGGAATAGTGTACTTCACCAAATAGTTGTGAAAACAAATCCAGTTAGTAACAGCGTATTTAGTAGGTCTTGCCAGTGGCACGACAGAGAGAAAATTGGTTCTGTGTTGACATGGAGTACTTGAGTACCTGCTCGACAGATGGCGCAGTTGATGTACACCCCCACCTGTATAGCGATCGCTGGCGTATTTTGTCCTTAGGTTTTTCTGTCGGGCAGCAGAGCTGACAGCCATATGATCACCGGCTAAGTTTAATATTGAAAATTATATTATAAAATTGAAAACTAAATGGCCATCCATTGCCAACATGGTGGTGCGTTAAATTATATATACATGTATTAATTCAAACCTGTAATCACTTTGATATTAATTAATATTGCAGTAAATTTCATTATTCTACTAAAATACTTAACTCTCAAATTCATTCACAATTAAAATCTCCTATGGGATTTGACTCTGATGAGGCAAATAGAAGCAAGTACCCTTGCCTTGTAACTAAAATCAAGAATAAACTGAATTTGGCAACTACCTGTTGGCAATTGACAGATGAGGCACTCTATCAGTGATGACAACACTCGAACACATGTCGCAATGCGGATTTAGTAAGTAGGGAAATGAAATTTCATGCTAATCTCCCCTATGTAATATAGAGAAACATGTCTGGCTATACTGTATATATAAATATTTTCTTTTCTGTCATGCTCAGTGGGATTGCCAGACATATGATTATTCTGTCTCTCCTTGACCCTCGGGTAGGAGGCCGAGGGAGTAGTCATACCCTGGTGAGAGGGGGTACCCGAAGAGGTACATTAGGAAACCACAATCTCCAACAAATTGCTGAAACTGCCAGGTTGTAGTTAGGAAAAGAAGAGGAGGTGGGAAGGGTTGAATCCGTGTGTGTGTGCATACCTAAATATCTAGCCGTCATTTTTGACGGCTCGGGTGCACTAGTTATTTTAAAATTTCCTTAGTTTTGAAAAGAAAATTCCTACCCACCTGATCAGGACTAATCAAAGTCGCCTTAGAGGGCTGGTCGGCACGAAGGTCCAAAAGCTTCAAGTGGCCCTGCATGTTGGCCGTCAAGACTTCGCTTGCACGGAGATAGATGACGGCATATATGCTGCATCCCCCTATGCTTTCTGTTATAAAAACAATATGCATATCGTTACATCTAAAAGAATATGTTGTTGAAACAAAGATTTTAGAAAATTAAAGTAAAGTATCCTACGACATAATAAAAAGATAACATATATATTGCATCCCACTATTCTTTCTGTTAGAAAAACAAAATACATTTTGTTACGGATAAAACAGTATTTTGTTGTGACGAAGATTTTAGAAAACTGAAGTAAAATACCCGAAGACAAAATGAAAGTATTTCTGAGGGTGTTGCTTATGCCATTCTTTGTACCAAAGAGTTTTGTGTTCCATGGGACCTGTTTCCCCAATTACCCTATTTTGTTTTGTCACCAAAAACATTCCTGATACATTTTTAATCCACCAAATTCTATGCTAATCAAACTATTTGGAAAATCATCAACCTTTCCTTTCTAAAAATATGACACATAAAAAATATTGATGATGTTACAAGCTATGAATGTACCTATTTCTGACTTTAATACTACAGACGTATAAATACCTGACTTCTTCCATTGCTTTTCTATTTCTGTTGCAGTTAAAACTGCGATATATGTTTCAATCCCTACTTTTGAATACTATATCACAACAGGCTGACTTTTCTTAGTACCTTTCCAAGACTTTTTGTCAAAGACTTCAGTTTTCAGACCAATCTCTTGATATCTATTTCTACGGCTAATCAATAATCTATGTACTGTTATAAAGAATAAGTAACTTTTACCGATGATAATGTTCTTCAACGGACCGAGAGATGTTCTATAAGTGAGGTACAGCACGCACTATCTAACCCGCACGTCCATCACAAAGCTTTGGCTTGTAATTGTCATTGTTTGATTTATAATTTTTCCATTTTCATGGGAGTTTTGGTGTTCATCTTAAAATTTTTTCTATCACTCTAGAAATCCCATGAGTTCTTTGTTGTTGCATATCTCGGTTTGTTTTGCAGCCTGCATAAACATTTTATGAATCCACATATCATTTGTTAGTGGTTAGAGATTTGTAACTTATAGGAACCTTATGGAATTTCCCTCAATGTTCACGTTTTATGGATAGGTTCTTATCCACCCCTCCCGAAAAACATAAGCCATTACTAACTTAATACATTTACTCCTGCATTTTCCTACCCACACATGGCTTCTCAATTCAAATAATTGTAACTCTATTCATTTTATAGATAATAAAATTTATTTTTATATACTTGGGCATGTCTAATCTACCAACAAATGACACGTTTTGCCAAAGGACAAGCCCCGATCTTATTGGATATCAGTGTGAATCCTGAAAGGAGTCTTTTCATTCATAAAATAAAATTACGTTATCTAAACCTTTGTGAAGTTTATTCTTTACATTATTAGATTCACTACGAGTAAAAGATAAAATTCAAAGCAGACTTGATTTATAGTCGTTCAAAATAATGAAGGTGGAGTAAAAAGTTTTCCATTTCATCATCCTACCAATATCCTGTCTCATTAATTAGAAATACAGGTTTCATTTGACGTCAGAACCGAAGTTTCCATAAACAAAATCTCCAAAGATGTTAATATACATTATTCCCATTCCCACCCTTTCCTATTTCTACTTACAACGTCCCTTGCACCCACATCTCATCTAATGCTTGTGCATTGTGTTCTCCACCTCCTGTCAATCCTCATATACTTTTCTGCCTTTTATTTGATTTGTAGCCTTCAAATCACAAATTTTCGAATCAATTGTTATTTTGCCTAACCATACAAATCTGAGACATTTAACAGGAGTGATTTCAGTGAAGCTGCATATGGCTGGAAAGCTTTTTAAACGTGACCTCAGCGAAGCTGAGTATGGCCAGAAAGCTCTTTAACGTGACTTCAGCTAAGCTGAGTATGGCCAGAAAGCTCTTTAACGTGACTTCAGCTAAGCTGAGTATGGCCAGAAAGCTCTTTAACGTGACTTCAGCTAAGCTGAGTATGGCCAGAAAGCTTTTTAACGTGACTTCAGCTGAGCTGAGTATGGCCAGAAAGTTTTTTAACGTGACTTCAGCTAAGCTGAGTATGGCCAGAAAGCTTTTTAACGTGACTTCAGCTAAGCTGAGTATGGCCAGAAAGTTTTTTAACGTGACTTCAGCTAAGCTGAGTATGGCCAGAAAGCTTTTTAACGTGACTTCAGCTAAGCTGAGTATGGCCAGAAAGCTTTTTAACGTGACTTCAGCTAAGCTGAGTATGGCCAGAAAGCATTTCAAAGTGACTTCAGGGAAGCTTGTATGGCAGGAAAGCTTTTTAAAGAGATAAACACAACTGGTGCTACTTTCACTTCCCAGGAAGCAAATACGTGAGGTAATGATCATGATTCATATGGACAGTATATGAGAATAAACACGCCTTCACTTTCCGAATGAGCTTCACATATCGAGCCACACATATAGTAAAAGGTAGCAATATTTCAAATGATCCTAACCCAGAGAGATAAACACACATTACAAATTTTACTTACCTATAGTTCTGGAAATTTTTTCTTGATAAGGGTTAAGAACTACTAACTTGCCATCTTCTCCAACCGAAGCAATTTGATCACCATTACATGCTAAGGCTGTGCAAGGGCATGCACCTGAAAAATAAACAGATTATTGTATTCAATGTTGTAATTAAGTAATATCTGAATATCATACTTTACTAACTACGAATGAAAGATATTTTAACCCAGTAAGGTTGCAGTACATTATTCGTTATAAAATTGGTGCCTCTACGTCACTGATGAAAATCTAATCATAAAATTAATTTCTTTACCACACTCCTCTTAATTATAACAGAATTAATCAAAGTGTTACAATCAGTTATCAAATAATGACTAAATGGTATTGAAGGAAAAAGTGGGTGTGCGAAGCCAGGTAAGTTACCAGTACTCAATTATACCTGTCGTTACTTTATCAAAACCCTCAGGTGGATACTATTATATAAATGAGGAAGGTTTATACTGTTCTTAAGTCTTGAGTAGTGCCATAGCCTCTACATCATGGCTTCCACTGTCTTGGGTTGGAGTTCTCTTGCTTGAGGGTACACTCAGGCACATTATTTTGCTTCCTTATTTCCTTTCCACACTGGGCTACTTTCCCTATTGGAGCCCTAGGGCTTATAGCATCCTGTTTTTCTAACTAAGAATGTAGCTTAGCTAGTAACAATAATAATAATAATAAGTGTTTAACATCTCAATGACAGTTTACCATTTACAATAAACATGAAATATCAAACCTCCAATAAAGTTGTGTATTTTTTCCCACACAAACTTCTCTTCTAATTTGGCAGCTGCAGTATGTTGGAAGAGCCGGACATTCCCAGAACTACCTCCAGAAGCAAAAGTGTCTCGTGTTATATACTGAAATTAATCAAATGCACAATTAAATTATGGCATCTATTTTTCCAAAAGTAAGCTTACGGATATTTTACTGTATTGTTTCTCTTTTTCCCTACAGCGAAGTGTGTGGCAAAAACTCAACATTAAATACATTTATAAGAATATTTTATCCTTAGTCCATAAAAAGTTAGGCTGGGAGGAACGTAGAGAGTAGAGGTCCCCTTTTTGTTTTTGTTTCTTTGTTGATGTCGGCTACCCCCCAAAATTGGGGGAAGTGCCTTGGTATACGTATGTATGTATAAAAGGCTTTACAGAAACAAACTGTCTTCTGGGGCATAGTACATCATACTGAAGTGGTTAAGTATTGTTTACCAGAATTTAAAAATATTTAGTTTGTGATCTATTTCATAGGAGTCCTACACTGGTTCAAAGGGGCTACAAAACAAAAAGATTGCATGATGACCTTTTACTTTCAAGGGAAGCAAGAGCATAATCTTCAAATGGGGTATACTAACCGCAATGTTAGGTTTTCCTGTTTTTACCACAGTAAACAAATACAGTAAGTTTTAAAAGTAACTTGTATTTTTCCTAGCTACACAAACCTGATTCCTTTAAATAGGGAATATGTTTTTTAGCACAAGCTGGAACAACTGTAGAAAGCGTTAACAAGGTAATTAACAACAGGTGGTGATTTCCGACGAAAAGCTTTTCACTTTGACCTTTCAGCTCATGACTGAGAGGAGTCATTAAAGTGGGAAGTTTAACTTTCAGAACTTGGGTATGTATGGCTAGGAAGCATACAAATTACTTTGAAAATTTGTTACAATACCTTTCATCCTTTTAAATAGGGAGACTCACTATTTGGTGGATCAAAAGTCCCCCTAAAACCAAACCGGTCGGTGCTTTTTCTTCTCTGGAAATGTCAAGGTAGTAGGTTGGCCACGGCACCAGCCACCTGTTAAGATACTACGCTAGAGAGTTATGGGGTCCTTTGACTGGCCAGACAGTACTACATTGGACTCTTCTCTCTAGTTACGGTTCATTTTCCCTTTGCCTACACACACACACTGAATAGTCTGGCCTATTCTTTACATATTCTCATCTGTCCTCATATACCTGACAACACTGAGATTACCAAACAATTCTTCTTAACCTAAGGGGTTAACTACTGCACTGTAATTGTTCAGTGGCTACTTTCCTCTTGGTAAGGGTAGAATAAACTCTTTAGCTATGATAAGCAGCTCTTCTAGGAGTAGGACACTCCAAAATCAAATTATTGTTCCCTAGTCTTGTGTAGTGCCATGGTGTTCCACTAGCTTGGGTTAGAGTTCTCTTGCTTGACGGTACACTCGGGCACACTATTCTATCTTATTTCTCTTCCTCTTGTTTTTTTAAAGTTTTTATAGTTTATATAGGAGATATTCATTTTAATGTTATTACTGTTCTTAAAATATTTCATACTGCCTTGTTTACTTTCCTCACTCGGCTATTTTCCCTGTTGGAGCCCTTGGGCTTATAGCATCCAGCTTTTACAACTAGGGTTGTAGCTTGGCAAGTAGTAGTAGTAGTAGTAGTAGTAGTAGTAGTAGTAGTAGTAGTAATAATACAGGAGTGGAGATGATGATTCCAGCAGCCTCCTGTCTGTCCATCATAGGGATGAATTAGCTGATAGGGCCTGACCTGCTTGTCCAAGAACATTGATATGTGATCTAAATAGGGATCCCTTTACCCAAAGGGGATGGCAGTCCTGAATTATATACCTGATTTAAAGGCTGCTCATGAATAGCAGAGGCAAGGGATAGTGACATTGCCCTAGATACTGACCATATATATATGATCAGCGCCCAAGGCCCCTCTCCATCCAAGCTAGAACAAGGGAGGGCCAGGCAATGGCTGCTGATGACTCAACAGGTAGAGCTATAGGGTCCCCCAAACCCCTCATACTCACAAGGATGGTAAGGTTGCAGCGACCAAAGGAACTTAATGAGATTGAGCTGGAATCGAACAACAGTCTGGCTATCACCAGGCAAGGATGTTACCAACAGGCCACCACAACCCCAATGAGCATTGACAGGTCTGTATGTATTTCACCATCCTCCCCCTCGTTTAGGGAGAATGGGGGGGGATACTTCTATAGATTCTAAAGAATGTAGCACAAAAATGTAGTTTGCCAACATCAAATATGATCCAGTCATTCTACCTTCATTCCAGACTTACATCTATACATTTACCATAGATAAGATATGCTTGCCGTCCCGCATGGGAGCTGTCCTTGCTCCACTACTACTTCAGTAGCCACTACAAGACCAAGCAAAAAGGAATCAAGGGACCTATAGTATGCTCCTGTAGATTAAAGTCCATGAAGGTGGTCCAGTGTATACACACCCCAACCTTCAATACTTGGGCAACTGCAAGATTCCTCTTTCGTGCAAGAGTGCGGCCTAACCCCTAACATCTTGAGCTCCAGTCCTAGCTGGTACCTTGACCCTCTCAGCAGTCAAAGTATATACATTACAGATCATCTCACAAAGTTTGAAAGAGATCATGTTTCTTCACATTTGTCTTGGTTTTGCCAGTAGCTTAGCAAGTAATAATAATAATAATAATAATAATAATAATAATAATTATTATAATAACAATAATAATTATAATAAGAAAGAACTGTTGACACTCAGGATTGAGGTGTTGGGTCTTCTTATGATAGTACAATAGAGCCATCAGAGAACACAAAAGTATCTCCTCTTCGAGCCACCCGACGCTTCACGTAGATGGGAATGGAGACGGGCTCGAACCTGGGGTTGTGCTCCAGCGGTTTTTGAGTTTTGGTTACACAACCTGACTTTGTACAAAACTAAGGAAGCTCCTTCCACCCCTCAGTATGGGACACAAAGTAAAAGAGACCGTTTAACATGCCTAAACTCTTCAATACTAAGGCAGCTAAGGCAGTCTTGAGAGTCAGAACCATGACTGACAGCCGTCTCAAAGGCTCAAACAGGTGTGAGTAGTGCCATGAGAAGGAGAGTCACACCCCACTCAGAGGCCTAAGGTCCCAGGGTGCTCAAGACTGTTTGAAGCTCCTCATACGCATAGAGTACTCCCATGAAGAGGAGAGTTCTATCCCATTTTGTCAAAAGACCTTGCTCAGGCAGAGTGATAGTCTTGACTGCAGCAATTGAGAGGATCTTCTCTCTGTAAAGGAAGACAAGGAAATCTGTGATCTAAGAATAGAATTGTTCCAACCGTAGAAGAATCTCTTCTATAACACCAATCCTTTCCTGAGAACGTGAAGGGCATTGGGAGTTTCTCTCAGGGCCTCAACAAGAGCTAACAGAACGGGATATTACTTGGCACGAGTACATCTGGGAGCCACCAGGGTCAACGCGAGTCCCTGCATAATCAACACTTGATTGATTAGTGGACGGATCAGGATTGATTGGCAGAAATATGCAACCATCCAGGTGATCCCATGGATGTTGGAAGGAACGAAAATGGAGAAGAGCCTCCAACCTTCCATAGGGTGTGGTAAGCACTGGGGGAACACCACACGCCATCAGTACTTGAAAAGCCTGCTGACGTAGCTCAGAGGGCTCTTTGCTCCTGATGCATACTCCTCGGGAAGCCTTCCAGGGCATAAGCGTAGGAGCAGTGGTAGCAGACGGAAGAAGCAAAAGACCTACTGCACTAAGCGCCTTCTTGGGTTGCCAAGACAGACTCCAGTAAAGGCTTAGCATACGCTAACCACTGCACAGGAGGCCACGACCTACACTCAACACAGGGATGGTTGCGAACAATCAAGTCCCTAAGAAGCACTAAGTATGTGTGGATCTACATCCAGTTTAACAAAAACCGGTTGCTAAGTCCAACTTTCCCCGCCAAGTACAAATATCTTGCTTCACAACCTTCACAAATGTAATCAACAGCCAGCATTTCCTTTCTGAAAGAAAAATAAAATAAAAAGTTTGATTAAGGAGGCAACAGTACATCTGTACATGTTGCGGCCGAAAAAAAAAGTGAAGAGCCTCCAATAGTTGAGGGGGGGGGAACAGGACTTATCTCCTGGAATCACCATCTGTTAACTGCCTCGTTAACAATTTCAACAGCAAGTGCACCTCGTGCTGAAAACATATTTCCTATTTAAAGGACTAAAGATTTTTATGTGTGTAGGAACAAATCTAGTTTCAATTTCCCAGGTCTAAAGGTATACAATGTTGTTGATTACATAAATGAATAATTTCATCCAATGAAAATTCCAATATTTTCTATATACAAACAAATAATCACTCAGAATTGTTGCATACAGCACAGCCATAAAAACAAAATTTAATTTTAAATTGAATTGCAAAATTTTAAAACTCAAACAGTATATTTATAACAAAAGATTTTACACCATGAAATTCATTTATGAACAAGAAAGGGAAATCCTACCTGAATGTCATTGACATTATCTGGATGGTGCAACTGATGAACAAAAGAAGGGTCGTCATCCATCTCCGGAACATGCCATACCCCTAGAAGGTTTTGCTACAAAAAAGAAATAAGGATCAAAATCAATGTCAATATCTATATGATAGCCTTAAAAAAACAATCTGATGAATGAAAATTAGATTTCTTACAATTAAATCACAAATTTCAAGTTATTTATATTTTTCCTAACTATACAAACTGTTGTCCATTAATACGTGTATGACTTCAAGGAAACTGGAATGGCTATTTCAACTTTTTAACTAGTTTAGCATGGTTACCTGTCAGATGGTGGGTAGCCCCACCAACCTAACAGGAGAAGAAGAAAACCTTCCTCCGTTAGAGAACGTCTCACAACATTTTAAATTTCAAGTGGTATGCCCATTCTCAATGCCGATGCCAAGACTTGCTAGTAAACTAAATCTTCCCCACCATTATCCCGACATTAAGGGCTCGGATACCTGATGCGCCATCTCCAATACCTTCAATCAAACACATCCTCTTCCAACAAACTTCTTCTCTCCATACATCCTTCACCTTATCTCTCCATCTAATTTTCTGCCTCCCTCTTGAACTTTCCATAACAGGTTCTTCCCAAGTCCTCTTCATTCCCTCCCCACCATCGATCCACAAAACGTGCCCACGTGAACCATGCTTGATGTTAGTAGATAAGTGTAAGGTCCTAATTGATACCCATTCTAGGCTCATGAAGGGTCCACTTGAGGAGCCTGAAAATTCGAGTGACATCCCAAAAGGGCCTCGAGTTCTTAGAGATGGAAGACCATTCAGAGATACTCAAGAGCCCATGAAGGGGAAGGGGAAGGGTCTGAGCTCTGGTAAAAAGCCAAGAGTAAGCCTTCTACCAAAGAGGCTGAGAGGAGCTCCCTCGACGAAGGAAGATGAGAACCGCAAAACATTGGAGAGAGGCCAAGACTGGAGAAGTAACTTTTCTACAATGCCACAGTAGCAACTGGAAGCCGTTTGTATACCGAGACCGATGTCATCAACAGACTGTTGAGAATCGGTCAACCAGGTAAACGGGCGGAAGAGTAGAGGAGACTCTTTAGCTACGGTAAGCAGCTCTTCTAGGAGAGGGACACTCCAAAATCAAACCAGTGTTCTCTAGTCTTGGGTAGTGCTATAGCCTCTATAGAGTCCTTTCAATGACGTCACTGGGAATCGCCGGCGGCCATGCTGGAGGACATACAAAGCTGCTACAGCGAATATGGACAATAAGAGCGACTTTGTCAAACAATTGTCGGGTGATGATAAGCGTTTTTACAAGCAGAAACTCGATCTAATTGATGGCCTAGATCCATACCAGATGCAGAATTCATTCAGTCAAAATATTAAGGATTTTCCCAGTATTTCATACATTGATATGGTGAACTACTTGGTACTGTCGGCCAACCCAGAACATGAGTGGGCATACATTTCCATTGAATAATCTGCTTCCAGAATTTGTTGTTTTTCCCTTTAATGCTTTTAAGTCCAAAATTAGATAAACACTGGGCCAATGAAGAGAGTGTTTATAATTATATAGCTAATATTGATCATTTAGCCTAACCTTGTGTATTATAATTTTTGATTGTCAAAATGTGTGTAAAAGTTTTGCATTATAATGTCAAATCCTTATCAGTTCATGCCTAACCATTGTGTTTGTGTTTGGTTACAAATGCTATAATTTCTTATATACATATAAACATATGATGGACAAACTCTATTGTAATGCTCTTGGATGATCGTTTTGCCTCCTTGCAATTAAATGCACAAGTTTAATTATTTTTTCGATATTTCATATATAAGCTGAAGACCCCTTCGGGTTAAACCAGCTTTCAGATATTATTATTATTTATAATCAATGTTTATTCATCACATAGGCCTGTATGTCTGCACAATTCAATACACAAAGTAAAATAAATATAAATATACACTTAATTATATATAGGCAAGAGCACCTTGACGAAATAGAGACCTAGGTAAGTAGCCTTTGTTAATACAGTTTAGCCAATATGGGCGCTTTTAATTTTTGTTTTGAAAATCTGAGATGCCCCTTTTGATGTTTAAAAATTGAGATGCCCCCTCCCCCACACACACTACACACTGAACTGACGATGATACTTGTGAAGTCACCCATGCGATCGGATATAGCATGTTTACACAGAAATAATGATACTTTTAGGGCCTAGACGAGACTGACCTGATATGAAATGATCAGAACAGATACGTGCGTAGGGTAGTGAGGATTCA